>NC_092875.1:7431162-7611162 GCF_028372415.1 Notamacropus eugenii | reverse complement strand
CCAAGGTCACACAAGAGGTAAATGTCAGAACTGGGGATGGAGTCCCAGTCCTGTGACCTAAGAGCTGCAGCTTTTGTAGGTAAGCCCTAATAGATATTGTGAGTACAGTTGTAGAGCAGTAGGGCAATAGCTTGTCCTGCCTTTTCTAATATAAATGGGAGCACTGAGAAGTGAACAAAACCAAGAGAATGCCGTACACGGTAACAGCAATATTATTCAGCGAAAAACTGTGAATGACTTCACCATTCTGAGCAATATAATGATCCAAGACAATTCGGAAGGACTGAAGATGAAGCATGCTGTCCCCCTCCAGAGAAAGAAAATTGTCTGAATAATGACTGAAATGTATTTTTCCCTTTCTTTCTTTCATTCTGGTCTTCTTGTACAAGATTACTAATATGGAAGTGATTTACATAATTGTACATTGTAACCTATATCTAACTGCTTACTGCCTCAGGGAAGGGGAGGGGATGTAGGCAGGGATGGAATTTGGAACTCAAAACATTAAATAAAAATGTGAAAGAATTGAAAAAATGGTAGCACTGATCCAAGAGGTAAAGTAGGGCGGGGTCAAGGTAGCCATGGAATAAGAAGGTAGACGGCATAATGCTGTCATTGAAGAGGCCCCAGTGGGTGACTGGATGGGATATGAAACACGCTGTGCATTTGGCAAGATGTAGTTGATTGTTACATTTTCCCTTATTCATCCATCAGGGGAGTTCAAACCCAGAGCAGGTAAAGTGGGCAAAGCACTTTGCAAACATTTCAAAAATTTTGCTTTGTTTTGTTTTGAGTTAACCAGCATTTTTTGTCTTTCCTCTTTCCCATCTTTCCCAATTGAGAAAAAAGGAAGAAAGGAAGGAAGGGAAAAAGGAAGGAAGGGAAGGAGGGAAGGAGAAAGGGAAGGAAGCAAAGATGAAAAGAAAGGAAGGAAGGAAGAGAGAGGAGGGAGAGAGGAAGAGAGAGAGAGAGAGAGAGAGAGAGAGAGAGAGAGAGAGAGAGAGAGAGAGAGAGAGAGACAGAGAGAGAGACAGAGAGAGAGACAGAGAGAGAGAGAGAGACAGAGAGACAGAGAGACAGAGAGAGAGAGAGAGAGAGAGAGAGAGAGCATAAATTCTATGACCCTATGAAGGCAGTCTGGGTTCTGACTCAAAGACTATGTTATGATGAATGTGAAACTGAGTATCTTCCATGATATTTGGTAAATGAAGTCCTTGGGAAAGACTAGTCTGTGCTGTTCATCCATGCTCCTGGAATAATACCAGATATTTAGTTGGGAAAGGAAAATTCATTGACTCTTTGACCTTTATAATCATCTAGTCAAAATATGTCCAATCTGAAAATATAATACATGATAAGATTTGCTGGATTGAACAAAGAATAGGAAGTCTGCTGTCTAGATGAGTTATAGCTATATGAGAAGTAGTAAATAGATTCAGAACATTCATTTGTTATATATGTATATAGATATGGAGAGGTGGTGTGTGTCTGTGCGTGTGTATGTACCTGTTGTTAAGGGAATTTGATTATCTACAAATTGTTGTTGTGTTTGTCCTTCTCCAATAGCACTATGGCATCAAGATGATGACATGACTTGCAGTTGACTTTGAGTGAGGGAGGGCTGTACAGGGTCACCAACCTCACTTTATTCTCCTGTGCCATCTGAGTCCAGTGGCCTGATAATCATCAGGACAAATGGAGATGACCCAGGATGCAATGGGAGACTGGCCCTTTCAGGCTAAGGTCTTATCACATTCTCACTTTGAGTGAGAGACTCCCATTCAATGAATAGGCTTCTTATCTACTGACCCTCTATGCAGCAGAATAATGTTACTTTTAAATTCCAATGTCCATCAAGTCGGACCATTTTGATCTCATTCAGCTGCACTGGTCTGTGGAGCTTCCTGTCTACTCTTCAGATTAAAGGACTAGAGACTCCAGTATGTCTGAACACTAGGTTTTTGTCTCTACTGCATTGCCTTCTGTACCCCAGGACAATGTGAGAAATGATTATTTCTCTCTTGTATTTAATAACTAATTTTTGTATTAGCACCAAGATTGTCCCCCTTTCCACTTCCTCATCCAGAAATCAACCAGTGTAGGAAATATTTCTAAAACACTTCCCCAGCCAGGATGGCTGAGAACTAATCAAAGACAGGAAAGGGAATCCTAAATCTGGGCTAATGGATGGATTCCTGCTCCTTGTGTTTGCTCAGCCAGGTCTGGGGACAAGATGATTCTCCCTTTGGTCAGACAGGTGATATGGAAATAGATAAATCTCTTTGACCAAGATTTGGGTGATCCAAGTCCCACACTCCAAGACCCTCATTGTAACTGGGCCCAGCTTTTCATTGTAACATTTCTTCTCTCATTAATTTTTAATCAATCAGAGACTACTACCTCCCTCATAACCACCTGCTCTTCCAAGGGCACATGAACTATGAGCTCCCTGCCATGAGGGGGCTTTGGTTTCAGAGAGACAGTCAAATGATCATGCTTTTATGAGAAACATCTTGGTCTTATTAATAAAATCATTGAGTTATCTAGAAACTACGTCTTTCAAACTTTTTTTAAATGGCACAATGAGATGTTTGAATTCCAGTCCCTTGGCCTGTGTTAGAACATCTATAGTACTTTTTCTCTCATCATTTTGGTGCATTTGGTATATTAAAGTAGAGCACAGAGAACGCTCATATTTAGAATGAACTGACTAGAGCAGGAGTTCTTACCCTTCTCCATGTCTCAGACCCTTGAGGCAGTCCAGTGAAACCTATAGATCCCTTCTCACAGTTCAGTTATCCCTTCCACATCACAGGGCTTAGGGGTGTAGTGTGATAATCTGGAAAATCTGCCTAAATTTTTTTGACCCTCCCAAGCATAGAAGGTCTGAGTTTTTTCTTTTTCTTTTCTGGGTTGGTTAACCTGTCCATTGATCATGGGCCCCAAGCGCTGCATTGTCTTATCCTTCCATCCCTCTGGATCAGTCCAGGTAGAGTTCCCCAGATGCTTTCTCTTCATCAAGCCAAGCGCCATATTAGTCAGAATCTCATTGCAGATCCGGTTAGGCTGATTTATTGGCCACCCCAGCCAGGGTGTGGGCTCTGACTACAAACAAGTCAGGTTCTGTGCCCCTTAACGATGGTAAGAGAAATGGCAGAAAGTCACTAATAAAGGTAAATCTTGACCATCAGGAAGTATACATGCAAGTGTTTTATCTGATAGAGCCACCATCAGAATGGGCTCAGGCCTGGTTTGGTGCACCAGACTTTTACCCCTCTCCCAATGGGAGTTACAGAAGGGTCAATGTGCAGAGTCACAGTGGGGTGAGTGGAAAACCCACAGCCTCAATACTAATGTCTCCCACAAAATGGCTTTCCTTTCTTCTGTGTTAGGATGGGTGCCCACATGGTCATCACAGATGGCACACAAAGAAGTCCTTCTTGTAGTCCTTCCCTGAAACGGGCAACAGAGGCAGCCAATGAGCATCGGACTGTTGGAAAGTCCATGGTCATGTACAGACCTTTGTATCTCCTGGGTTCAGTGTGGTTGGTGCTGGCAGAAGGATATTATTTGGGTGTCCCAAACCTGGTTTCAACAACTCATCTTCAGTCTGTACTTGTGGCTGTGTTGGGGAGGCAGTGCTCTGCAAAAGGACATCTAGTGGAGCCACCCACCCTTGCCAAGGCTGTTTATTAAGGGCTCTAACAACAGTCCACAAAGGGGGTCCCCCTTTCATAGTCCCTTGTTCCACTTTCAAGGCCCACTTCAACAGCCCATTGTATCATTCTGTGATGCCAGCCCCTTGCAGGTTGGAGGCTGTGTGGAAGCAACAGGCTATGTCCTGGTCTCTTGCCCAGGACTGTGTAGCATGGCCAGAATAGTGGGTGCCCTGGTCTTTCCACCACTTCAGGGGCCTATATACAGGCAACAATTGTATGGGCTTGGTCAGAATTCTGGGTGGGAAACTTCATTAACAGTGCTGTGGCTGTGTCAACACACGTCCAAACATACTGAAACTACTGGTGAAACCAGTCACATGATACATGTGATTCTGCTGTCCCATGCACCACAATTCCTTCCATGCCCCACAATGATTGATGGCTCACCAAATGTTGAGAAGAATGCCAGGTGAGCAACTACACTGTTAGGCCACAGAATCTGGCCCGACTGTCAGTACCTATAGTTAAAGGGCCTTTCTCATGGGTCACTATGAGCCACGCTGACTCAGCCCATTGACTGTTTTGCCTTTCTCCCGTCTCCATCTATATGGTTTCAGTCTCTGGGTGGAAGTCCACAGCCCTCCACCTTGGGATCTGTCCCTGGCTGGACCTATCTGTGTACTTGGCTTCAGGCGATATAGGTCCCTTGGCATCTTTATAGGGGCTTTCCAACATAGTCAAATCAATATCTTCTTCTGCCTTTACAGACTCATATGACAAGTCCCAAAACTGCCCCAGACTCAATAGACTGCTGGGCATTGAGCTTCACTGTTGGAAGTAGAATCCAGCTTAACCAAGGTTGGGGTCTGTGCTACACCACTTTTTGGTCTTTGAGTCCAATCACAAACCCATCAGGCTATGGGGTAAGTGGCACACATGGTTACCAGTGCCCCTTCTGGGATGGGTTCTGTTGCAAGGAGGTTTTGGTACATGGAAGACAACTGCTTTTCAGTCAAACAGTGGCTCACCTCTGCTCCCTTTCATTATTGTGATGAGAGCTCTATTGACTGTCAGGTTCTCTCCATTTTTTTTGCCAAAGTCCACATCTTCTGCGGTCACATGAATATCCAGTTCACAAGCTCACAAAGGATCAAAGACACCCAAAGTCTGCACATCCTTGACAACCACTGTGGCAGCACTAAAGGCTCAGGAACACTCCTTATCCCAGTCCTACTGCCCCTCTTTGAGCCTCAGAGCACAGAGGGGCTTCAGCATATGAGCCAAGTGAGGAGTGAACATCTTCCAATATCCCAATAAACCTAAAAACTCTTTCAATTGTTATAGTTATAGGGATGGGATAGTCCTGTATCTTATCAATAACTGCAGAAAGCAGAAGTTATAACCTTCACCACCCAAGAATTTGACAGATAACCCAGGCCCTTGGACCTGGTCTTGATTGACCATCCATCCTTTCTAATGTAGAGGAGCCACCAAGGTACGGGCAGCAGCTTCTAAGTATGCAAGAGAGATACAGGTTAACATGATGTTGTCACTATAGCGAAGCTTTTTCACAGGTTGTGGCTTGGCCCATTCAGCCAAGTCACCGGCCACAAGGCCGTGACATGAAGTGGGTCTGCACAGATAGCTCTGGGGTGACACTTGAAATGTCCACTGGTGCCATTCCTACAAAAAGGCAAGCTGTTTTTGACGTTCTGAGGCAGGAGAGATCCCACACCTGACAGTAATAATCAACCTCATCCTCAGCCTGGAGCCCAGAGATGCTCAGGGTGGCCGTGTTCCCTGAATTAGAGCCAGAGAATCTGTCAGGGATCCTTGAGGGCCTGCTGGTGGTCCAATAAATCAGCAGCTTAGGGGCCTGGCCAGATTTCTGCTGGTACCACTCTACATAGAAGCTACTAAGTCCATCCCCAGCACAGGAGATCGAGGCTGTCTCTCCCAGGTTCTTGGACACTGAAGGTGGCTGAGTCAGCACATAGGAGTCCCCAGAACCTGCAAGGGAAGGAAAGAAGAGATTGATCAGAGGCAGGGTCCTGTCTCCCCAAGGGAATGATGATGACCCCACAAGCAGCTACAGGATGAGCTCAGGGCAGGACTAGGTCTGGTATGAAACACTGTGGGATCTGAGTCACAGGGAGGAGACCCAGGGCAGCCTCACCTGTGTAGACAGTCAGGAGTGAGAACAGCAGAGAGATCCAAGCCATGGTCAAGGTTGCTCCCAGAGCTCTGTGTCCTGTGGCTCCCCAGCTGGGGCTGGGCTCCCCCAGGGCTCTCTTAAGACCAGCCCAGGCCCTGCAGGGAGGAGGCCCCCACATGCAAATCTGCTCCTGCCCTGGACACCTGAAGGAGGGGCCTCAGGTGGTGACTGACTGACTCTGTGGGTTCCTGGGGCAGAGGGGGCAGGTCCTTCCTCTGATAGGGGAGGGTAATCATGGCCCCTGAGGTAATTTCCTCCTCTGAGATTCTGGGATTTATAGAGTCAGGTTCCTTCTTCTCCAGGCCTCTGCCTGATGCTCCAGGACCTTGTAACTGTAACTGAACTGCTTTGTCCTCCTGGACCTTCCCTGTGCCCTGAGGCCTTCTCCCCATGGACCTTCCCTCCACCATGTCTCCCCCTCCTCCCATCGATGAATTCCCCCGGGGTCCTGCTTGGGGACAGTCAGCCTTCCTCCCCTCCAGTTGTGCTTGTGACTCTGGAGGATTCAGACACACAGGGAATGGGGCCTTCCCTCCCCCATCTCTGTGGGTCCCTCTCAAGGGGTGTCTTCCCCGTTAGCATGTGACCTCCATCAGGGTAAGGACTCTATTTACCTGCGTTGGAATCCCTAGCACTTAGCCTAGGGAGTGACACCCAGGAAGGGATTAAGAAATTCTTGTTGCCTTGCTTGGCCTCCAATCCACAGCTGCCTTATGACCATCCAAAGGAACAATTATCACAGTGAGTGAGTTCAGCTTCTGCCCCCACAGCCCCTTGCCCCTGCTGCTCAGGTCGCCCAAGATGCTGCAGAGGAAGGAAGCCAGGCACATGCTCACTCTGGGCCTCACTGTCTCATTGGAAAAACGAGGGGGATTTGACCAGGAGGTGTCTATGCTGCCACCAAGCTCTGGCCTCCAATGATCTAACCAAGAAGGTCTCAAGATTCGGAGCAGATTCCCCAGATCTTGAGAACCTCAGAGAGAAAAAGGAGGGTGACGTTTAAGAAAAAGTATTACGTATTTAATGATTTGATTCTATTTATTTAATACTTAAAAAAGCAGGAGATGGCAGGTGTGCACTTTCTCCACATCCATGATATCCTCTTACACTGACTTACCCCTGACCTTTGGAAATGATGCTTCAGGCCGGATGGGGATGCCAAGTCTCTCTGGGCTCACAGAGTCCCACCACAGGAACTGGGGAGATCACTCTGAGCCCAGACTTTTGACACGTGCTGAGCCTCAGAGGACCTGAGGACGACCTCCCAGCCTCAGCTCCTTGGCTCAACATTCCTGAGATCATCCAACGAAGGACAGGTCTCCCTTTTCTTTCCATCTTCGTACAGATGGATGTGAATGGATAAGGAACTCCACAGGGAGGTCATCCCTCATCTTGGAAGCCAGTGTGCATTTTGGACAACTTGGTCTTTGGCTGAGAAGGAAAATATTGAGCGAGAAAGGATGGCTTTTGCCTCTTCCCTGATGTCAGAGCTCATCCTCTCTTCCAGCCTGAGCCCTGATCCTCTCCCTCTTTGGGTCTCTGTCTTTCCTCCTTTCCCTTGTCCTTTGCTTCCCTTCCCACTGGACCCAGATGGCTCTGGAGCAGAGAGTGAGGCTGGTGACTGCACAGACCTGCCTCACTTAAATCCCAACCACTTGTGATTCAAGGCATCACCTTCCTCATGTCATCAGTCCTCTTCTAGAACAAGAACCAAACAACAATTCTCAGACTGAGCTGATTCTGGGCCTTGGACCCCCTGATATTATCCCCGCTGTGCTAGGCCTCACTTCTCCCCCTCCTGCAGTCAGGTGGTACAGTGGTTAGAGCTTGAGACTTGGAGTCAGGATGAGCTGTTTCAGTTCTTGTCTCTGAGGCTTATAAGCTGTGTGATCCTGGGCAAGTCACCTAACCTGTCTGGGGCTCAGTTCTCCTGCCTGTAAAATGAGAACATAATAGCCCCTACCTCACAGGGCAGGTAGTGAGGAGTAAATGCCCTAACACATGTCACTGTGTTGCAAACCCCAAAGTCCCCAGTAAATATTCCATGCTGGCTGTCCCTCTGGGCCTGAACCTACTCCCACCCTCAGGTAGATGACGAAGATCTGGGAATGGAGGGAGATGTGGGGAGGGGGAGTGTAGGGGGACTTTTCTAGGGTTCTTGCTCCAGCCTCCTCTTCTGCCTGAGCCCTTTCCTCATCCCCCAGCCTCCAGCTGAGAGGGTCCCTTCTCCCCCAATTCCCTGGAATTTCTCTGTGTGGTACTTCCCCACTCAGGGGCATCTGGCCTCCTCCAATAGAAGGGAAGGACCTTGAGAACAGAGACTACTGCTGTTCCTTACTGTGCCACATGCACCTGGCACAGTGCCTGGCACAGAGTGGGGAATGAACGATGGCTCTTCATTGAACTGGTCTGCACGTTTTAGTACCATGTTGTTCAAACTTTGGGCTCTAAGGGAATTTTGAAGTCCCCTCAAAAGGTGGAATATTGGGAGGGGCAGCTCTGCATCTGCCCCCAGCTCAGGGGGAGGGGCTGGAAAGGCAGCATCAGCTGAGCCTTCCCCGGGCACAGGGCAGGAGACCAGAAGCTCAGGATCCAAGAGCCCCAGGGGGCATTTCTAGCCTAACTCAGCCCCCAATTCATCCCAACATCTCCCTCTGGTGGCTGCATGGCCAATGGCAGTTCCAATGAAGAGAACCTTTTTTTGTTGCTTTCCAGCTTAGAAAGGGAAGATGCTTGAAAACAGGGGTTGTTCTTTTTGCTTAAATCTATATTCCCAGCTGCCGGGCACGTGGAAGGAGGAACAGAACCCTCATGTTCATCAGTGTTTGGAGAGACTCTTCATGGGAGCCAAAAACTAGATTAAAGTCTCATTTTCCAGATACATGGAATCCTGTCAAAACATGAAGCGTTCCCTCTTTGAGAAATTTCTGGGCACCCCGTGGACAGAGGCCCTTCTTGCTGAAGGGTTCAGGGGCTCTTTTGGGTTTTGCCAAGGGACCATGTTCCGTTTCACTTGACTGGAGCATATGACAACAGCCATTTTCAGATTATGCACGATAGATTGGTTTTTCAAAATACAATTTCATTGCTGCCCCCAAAATCATAGAAAAATGAAATTTGAGATACATCATTTTGGGTCAGTTTTCATTTGCTCATTTTACTTCTCCCTGCCTCCCTCTGTCACTGCCTCCTCCCTCCCCTGTCTCCCCTGGGCCAGGCTTCTTTCAGTCAGCAGTTTTAAAGTGTTCAGACCTGCTCTGTCATGGACATCTTCCCCCAACCCCCTTTGTCATTTGGCGGAAGAGAAGTTCAAATAGAAAATGAGAGAAAGTGAAGTCATCTGCTTTGATCTGTGTTCAGACAGCGTCAGATTTGGGTCTAGAGGAGGACGGCATTTGTCATCATGAGGCCCTTGGCATGATTGTGAATCATTGTCACAGTGAGAGGAGCTCGGTCACTGATGGGTGTTGGTTGTACAGTGTGGCTATGCTGAGTTCCGAGTTCTTGTGGTTCTGCTCGCCACCCTCCGCATGAGTCTGAGGAAGGCTTTCTCTGTTTCTTCTGAAATCATGTGGTTCCCCATTCCCTGGACCCCATATTTCATTCCAGACCTGGAGATCCAGACCCTCAGATGTCCCTCAAACCCTGCCCACTCCCAATTACTGGGCATTCCTTTCCTTTCCATGCTTAGCCACCAGAAAAAGAGCTGCTGTGAAGTGTTGTGCCAATTTGTCCTTCTCTCAGATGGCTTTGTCATGGAGAGCCAGTCGTGTTCTTGCCATTTGCTAGGGTATGTAGAGTTCATCATGACTTTGGGGAGGGTTCAACATTGGCCTCTAGAATGTTTGGAGAAGTCCAGCAATAGTATGCGGGATATTCTGGAGGAGGAGGGTGGGAGCAGATGTATTTGTTGCTACTCCTTTAGAAGTCATCGGGCCATGGAGCCTGTACCAGTTCTCTGAGACATGCCTTGAGTTAGGAAGTGCAGGGTCTGTGGGTCAGCCCCCTGCTCTCCCTCCAGCAAGTGAGAAAACCACTTGCACTTCTTCCTCTCATTTTGGAACCAGCTTCACACTAAGCTAATGGAGAAGTCCAGCTGAGCCACCAGGGCTTCCATGTTCTTGGCTGTGGGGTTTTGATCGGCCTTGAAACGGTCACTCAAAGCTTGGCGTTGGTAAGGTGAAAAGTGCACTCATGCCCTGCTCATCATCTTGGTGGGGCCATTAGCATCACTAGTCCCTTGGTTTTCTTCAGCACAGACCTGCAGGGCTCTGGACAAGTTTGCATTTTGGAGCAAAGGGGCTAACGGTGCTCAGATGGTCCTCTTTGGGTTACTCTCTTCCCACGCATTCCAGCACGTCATCCAGAATTGTCTTCAGAAGACAGAGGACAATCCTATTGGCCCTCAGGGGGGTGTAGGCAGCGTGGGTTCACAGCAATTCCAGATCCTTCCAAGACCTGGGTCTTGGTCTCCACCTCTGAACAAGGTGAACTGAGTAGCTGATCCATTTCTTCCATACCTAGGTAGAGTTCACCGAAATCCGGCAAGGCATCATTGGGAGACAGTGCCATGTCTCTGGCCTCCAGCTTGGTGCAAAGCAGGGGCTGTCCCAAAGCCTTGGTTCACCCTTGTCCCCAAGAGGGTCCTGACTAGAAATACAGCAAAATAGAGGGCTACTTTTAACAAGAGGGAATTGCTGCCCAGGAAATGGTGGCGCAGCCTTCATGCTGATGAATGAAGCAATCTCCATGCAAACCCTGGACTCCTGATGAGAAACTGGAGTAGGCCTCTTCCATATATAATGGCTAGAATTCTGGGCCTGGCACATGTCATGATGGCAATGTACTGGGGTTGCTGCCCTGCCTCTACATTCCTTCCCCAAGGAGCCCCACTCGACTTAAGCACCCACTCAGCTCCTGCCCTGAAAGCTCTCAGCAAAGCTAGAGGCAGGAGGATTGATTTGGAGAAAGTTTCCTACTGCCCCCTATGCTGAACCTAGCACTCCATTCTGTCACCCTGAAGGTAATGGGTTTCTTTCTACTCCCCCTATCCCATCCCCAAATTGGTAAGTTAGCATTGGAGGTCCTTGAAGCATCATTTGGAAAATATGTTCCAAGAAAAGGAGAGCCATTCATTTGGTTATTCACATGAAAATATCATTTTGTTGACTACAAAGAAAGAAAAGAAAAAAAATGCATCAATTGGTAGAAGAAATCTGCTCTTTTTGTTGACTGAAACTCAGAAACACCCCAAAGAGCCCTAAAAGGAAAAACACTTCCTCTTCTAGCCAGCAGTAGACAACACTGGTCACTAGGGAGAGAGCCAATCTGAAACCGGAGAGCCTGCATGGTGAGCACTGCCTTTGTGGCCAATGGCTGCACATGGGCCCAATGGAATGTGGAGGGATTCTCAGAAGAGTGGTAAGGGTGCCCTCCTTCCCTATGGTACCTGCCTGCCCCCACTTCTTTGGAACTACACTGGCCAGGTAGTTCTCCAAGCAGTTCTCCAAGCCCAACCTCTCTTATTAACAGGGACATGAGACTTGCTAAGAAAGAAGAGGTCAAGCTGCCTGACTCTGGCCAAAAGATTCCGCTCCCAACAGGCAGCTCCTTTTTCTCAACCTATCTCCTAGAGCACTCCCAAACCCACTTAGGACTGGTCAGCATCAGAAACGTGAGCCTTGCTCCCTGGGGACTTCCTAGGACATGAGTAGAACCCCCAGAAGGGAGTAAGGAACAGCTCCCTCCAGCTTTGAGCAATGCCTGTGTCAATTGAAAAAGGCATCCATTGATGGCAGTTCTTAATGTCTCAGGCTTGATAGGTGGCCTGTGGATTAGGAGATTATATGAATAGGCCGCCTTAACTGGTACAGGTGGGATAAAGTCCTCCTGTGAGAAATAACCACTTTACTTTATTCTATATGGCCATTGATGAATCAAAGAAAGGTTTTATTTGTTGTTTTCTTGCTAGAGACTGCAAGAGAAAGGCTCACACACAAGGAGAAATAGCCTTTTAGAAAATGCAAAGCCTCTTATGTCTCATCCTGATTTGTGTTTCCCTCCCCTGTTATCCACTGACAGGATGCAACTTCCTGGAACTGTCTATTGCATGTTCTTCTCTGAGATATGTTCCCCCTTCCTTGTCATGAATTGCAAGTGAAATTTAGTTAGTTCCAACCTGGGGTGTGTGAGTTGATTTAAACAGCTCCTTAAGCACATGTACAAACTTCTGACCTTTTACCATGTCAGAAGCCCAGTTCTGCTAGGTCACAGATCTCTTTAGAGCTGGTTACCTCTGATTTATATTCTGTTAACTTTCCTGCAAAGCTGGGAGTGAGTAGGTGTCCCTACTGTGGAAACATAACTCCTCCTCTTTCTTACACTCCTAACTCCTGAGAGAGGGGAAACTTAACTAGAAGATGAGAAGGTTCTTTTCTCAGAGACTGACGAGAGGAACATGGTTACACAAGAAAGGCACAGAGTTCAATCCTGCATAAATGATGACGCCTGGAAGTAATTTCCTCATCTTCACCTTGTTGGCTTGATCTGCTCTAGCACTCTTGGTCAATGGGACACTGGTATTGGGAGCATT
The DNA here is from genome assembly GCF_028372415.1 of Notamacropus eugenii. Taxonomy (NCBI): domain Eukaryota; kingdom Metazoa; phylum Chordata; class Mammalia; order Diprotodontia; family Macropodidae; genus Notamacropus; species Notamacropus eugenii. The sequence goes on along the minus strand of NC_092875.1, from coordinate 7,598,696 downwards.
CACCCTTTGGTTCATAGCTCCATATTCTGATTCCATTCCCATTTGTAGCTGTGAGAAAATTCTTCTGTTTGGACACCATAGCCCTTAAGTGAGAGCCAGCTAAAGGACAGAACCAAAGAATAGCTATGGAAGGAAAGTTGGATGGAGAAGCTCTGAAGATTTCAAGGGACATCAAAGTGAAAGAGAAGTAAAGTGAAGTCTGAGAAAAGTGGGATAAGGGAAAGTATTTCTGTGTCTGTCACCTCACTAAGCCAAGAAGGGAGGAGACAATGCAGAGCTTGGACCCAGGAGTGTTTTTTCCCCACTTTTCCATGTTTTTCTTTTTCTTTTCTCATTGTGCACATAGTTATCACTGTTCAGATCTGAGAGTAGTAATCAGCCTCATCCCTTCAGCACCTCCCCGTTTCCACAGGTGGAGTTAGAGAATTGGGCAGAAGTCCCCAAGGACCAGTCTCTAGAATCCTAAGTCAGCAGGAGAGACCTTTCAAGGTTGCTGCTGGAACCAGAATACAGAGCAGTTCTCAATACCATCCTCAGTACAGTACAGGTTGGTTGACTATTGTAGGGTCTTAGACACAGAGTGAGTGAGTGAGCACATAGAAAGCCACAGAACCTGGAAGGAAGAGAAAGAAGAGGCAGATTTCTCCAAGAAGATCCTGACCTTCCAGATGCAAGGGTATCAACTTGAGATCCCTCAACGGGGCTTGGCTGGTACTGTGCAACAGTCAGAGCTTGGTGAAACAGGAAAAACCCCGAGGTCATCCACTATATCCCGTGACATGTGTTGGCCTGATTTTTTTCTTGCCACTGGAAGAGAGACTGAGACAACTCTGTGCACCTCTACCTAAGTTAAATCATGTTCTCCTACAAATCAAGATATCACCTGTGATGGCACGAATCCTCTTGAAAACTAGGACTGCATTTGTTATGGTAATTTAAATGGGAAGATCTTTCCCATTCATTAAAAGGCCCATGTGGGCCTTAAAACATGTGAAAGCCTAAAGTCACAAGTGGTGTGAGGAGTTTGCTGAATGGGTAGAACAGGAAGGGTGGAGCAGAACTTGGAAGAAGTTGGTGAGAGCAGCACGTGGGAGAGGACACAGGCAGGCACAGCTAGCTTTGTGAGTGGTTGGGTGTGGGAAATCCCTGGGGGTAGGGGGTGGGGGAAGGCTTGGGAATGGCTTTATCCTCTGAGATGCTAATGTGTACTGGCTTCTTGCTTACTACAACGCATTTGGGTTTCTGGTGTCTGAAAATAAAGTTGGAAAAGAAAACAATGTTAGAGGGAGATGCTTCTCAGCAGAAGCATGCCCAGTACTAAGGCAAAAACAGGAGAACCATGGAGGCAAGATAGTATCTAGGGAGATAATTGAGGATTTTACTCAAAGGTGGTCAAAGGTGTTTTTAGGCGGTTCCCCCAAAGGATGAGAAAATCATTAACATCTTGGATGATGAGAATCAATGATGAAGAAAGGGGTTAGAGGAGTATCTATAGATGGTGTGGGTTGCTTGAAATTTCTAGGTATTAGTCAGAATCCTTTCGTACAGAAAGCTTTTAGAGATTACAATATGTTAGAAGGTAATAATACAAGTTATCTGCTAGCTTTGGCTTCAGAAGGCTGTGGTAGGCAGCATCCTACTGATTCTATGAGGCTCAGCAGAGATAGACACTGGTATTCACTAAGGGACTATATAAGAAAGTTAAAGGAGGAGGTAATGAAGGCTGCCATAATGATCAGAAATGTAGAAGGATACTATGATACCATCTTAGCAGTTTCCTCCAGGAATATAATAGTAAGATGGCTTCTCCTACTTACAAGCCACAAATTCTGACTGTGTTGGTTGGGGAAATAGGGTACCCACTTTCAAAAGTGCTGGACAAGATTCCACAGTTAAGTGACTTAGGGGACTGGGGAAAAATTAAATTTCTTTTTGAGGGAAGAGTAAATAGCCAGTGGATTCAAAGTCAGAATAGATTGACAAGAAAAGAATTATTTTCTGCTCTATTGAAAGCAGGGGCAGATTTTGGAAGCATAGAGGGTATTCTAGCTAGTTAACTATACATATGTGTTTGTCCTTCGTTGCTGAAGAAGACCATGCCATCAGAGAAGTGTTGACATGACTTGCAGTTGACTTTGTTTTGAGTGAGGGAGGGCTGTGCAGGTCACCAGCCTCACTTCTCCTCCAGAGTCATCTGAGTACAGTGACCAGATATTAATCAGGATGACTGGAGATGACCCAGGATGAAGCAGTTGGGGTTAAGTGACTTGCCCAAGGTTACACAGCTAGTGAGTATCAAGTGTCTGAGGTGACATTTGAACTCAGGTCCTCCTGACTCCTGCACTGGTGTTCTATCCACTGCACTACCTAGCTGTCCCACAATTAATTATGCAAAATGTACTAAGAATAAGGGGCTTTGTGTTAGATGGAATAGAGAAGGAAGAGATGTCCCTACAGATCCTCCTGAACCCTTGTATCCAAGTTTGTCACACTTTCAGGGAGAGTAGGAAATTGGTTCAGAATGAAGATTTACAAAGAGATTTCAGACCTCATAACAATTTTGAATCACATACCATAACTTAGGGCATTGATAGATACTGGGGCAGAGGCCTCGCTTATATATGGAAACCCTGATAAGTTTAAACATAGAACTCCTATCACCATCACAGAACTGGGAGGGGCTGAAATATCAGTCAGTAAAGTCAAACTATGGATGAAAATTGGACAATTAACTAAGAAAAAATATATTATGGTAATTGTATCCATTCTTCATACATCATTGGAATAGATATAGAGAGAGGTATGACTAAATAAACCTGAGGAGAGATACTAATTTTTTAGTAAGGAAGAGAGGAATGAACACAGTATTAGTGGGTAAGATAAAAATGGATCCAATCACTTTAACTGAATCTTCTGAGGAAATTACTTTAAAGCAGTGTCATGTGCCAGGTGGGCAAGATGAAATTACCAGTGCTGCAAAGGAATATGTTGAAGCATGAGTGCTAGTTCCTACAACCACTCAATGGAATAATCTTGTCTGACCAGCATGAAAGTCAGATGGGACACTGAGGATTGTTGGGGATGGAAGCTCAATTCCATGTGGACAGTCTCGGGTGGGTAAAGGTGGGAACTTCTAAATCTTAGAGTTCTCATGAGGCCCCCCAGGAAACAGCAGGGAATCGAGGAGTGAGACCGAGCTATCTCGTGTATTTCCGCCTCTTCCCGTGAGAAATGTGATGGGAGGAGCATCCCCGCCCTCGAGACTGTCCCGGATCTGGGCACACCTATTGTTATCTAACAGGCACGGTATTCAGGTGCAAACTACATGGCCGGAGAGCTTAATTAGGGTCAGGAAAGCCTGAAGGCGCTCTTATCGCGGAGTGGCCCTGACAGGACAGAAGGCTCCGTTTTTCCTCTCTTCACTCTCCCCTCCCCCTCTCTCCCCACTTACACTTCTACTTCCAATCTCTTACCATAAGATCTTTGCCTCCTTGGGAGATTTCTCTCTCCCTCCTAAGGAAGAGCTCCCCCTGCTCATGTAACCAGGACCTTGAATAAAGCCTAACCCTTGTTCGACTCTGGAAAGTCTCTTCTCTCATACGTTTATCCAGTTTGGCCAACCGAAGACCTGGGACAGGTAAGGTAAGACTCGGGTAGCCCTCAGGCCTCTAGGCCTGGCAGAGGATGACAATGAATTACAGACAATTGAGTAAGGTGACTGTTCCCTTGCATGCTGCTGTTCTGGATTCCATTACCTAATAGAAAGGATCCAGAAATGTGATGGGACTTGGTATTTACTTATTGATTTAGCTAATGCTGTCTTTACTATCCCAACAGATTCAAAGCAATAGGACCAATTTACTTTCACTTGGCAATGCTGGCATTATAGTTTTACACACTGCCACAAGGATATCTGCATAGTCCCACTATTTGTCATAGGATTGTGACTGAACATTTGGATGAATTAGAGCTGCCTGGTGTACAGCATACCCACTACATAGATGATGTTATAATATAGAGAAAAATGTAAAAGAAGTGGAGAAGAATTTGACACTTTTAATTGAGCACATGAAAAGCAAAGGGTGGGAGATAAACCCTGCAAAGATTCAAGGGCCAGTTCAAACCATAACATTTTTGGGCATACAATGGAATCAGGGGCTGCAAGAGATTCTCCTGCAAACCCAACAAAAGATTTAGAATTCTCTTATCCCCATCAATAAGTAAGAGGCCCCAAAGTTATAGGATTATTTGGATATTGGTGACATCACACACCGCATCTAGGACAAAATTTGAAACCCTTATATAAAATTGCCAGGAAAAATGAGAATTTGATTGGGGACTTGAGTAGAGTTTTGAAGAAGCAAAGGCCACTATACAATTGGCCATAGATTCACGGCCTATTGAAAGTGAACCAGTGGAATTACAAGTGTCTGTTCAGGATGAATATGCAAACTGGTGTTTATGGCAAAAACAACGAAGCTGAAATGTACCCTTAGAATTTTGGTCTAGGACGCTCCCTTCAAGTAGAATTCAATATACCCCTTTCTGAAAAGCAGTTGTTAGCTGCATATTGGGCTTTGGTAGAGACTGAACAATTGACTTTGGGCCATGAGGTGACATTAAGGCAGAGAATACTGATGATGACCTGGGTAATGAGTACCCCGGCTTCTCACAGAATTAGAGGTGTGCAAAAGGTTAGCATAATTAAAATGGAAATGGCATACTCAAAATAGATCAAAAACAGGCAAAATTGGAGTTTCTGCTTTACATGAATCTATAGAAAACATCAATACTGAGGGATATGATACACCTCATGAAACAAAGCAACAGTTGGTAGACTCTTTGGCAAAATGGAATGAGAAATATGTTGGATTAGCTGAAGAAGAGACATGCGTGGTTTACTGATGGGACAGCAAAATATTTGGGCCACAAAAGATATTGGAAAATGATATCCTATAACTCATGTACCAGGCAGACTTTTGGAAATACTGAGATAAGTGGAAGTAGGCAATATGCAGACCTTATGGCAGTATATCAAGCTTTCAGAACAGAACAAGTACAGTGTCATATAGCCACTGATCCTTGGGCCGTAGCTAATAGGTTAGCTACATGGATGCCCATGTGCAAAAATCAAAATTGGGATATTCATATTAATCAATTATAGGGCAAATAATTATGGGAAGATATATGGAACATGTCTGTGGTCACTAATTTGCCAGTTTTTCATGCAGATGTTCATGTGACCTCACCATGCCACAATGTGAATGCAGCGCACATGCTGATCAACTAGCAGCTATTACTGCCCAGCATATTGTCTCTACTCTGAGACCAACTTATGATATGATACCAGCAAAATGGGTCCACCAAACAGCAAATCATTTAGGGGTCCAGGCCACACACTACTGGGCACAAGACCAAAGCATCAGTATCTCTCCTTCATTGTTAAAACAAGTAGCAGAGGAATGTTGTCTATGCCATTTGGAAAAGGAACTAAGTGTTCCTCGTATAGTAATGAGTAAATAACAAGGGGAAAAGTACCAGCCCAAATCTGACAAATAGGTTATTTTGGACTCTTAACCCAAGATAAAGGATGTAAATTTATATGTACTTGTGTTGACACCTATTGAGGTATACTAGAAGCTTCTCCCTATAAGAATGCAACCCCCCAAAAAAACAGCTGTAAAACTTCAGATATCATAAGTCTATATTACGGAACTCAAAATCAGATTCAAAGAGCCAGCAGATAACATTTCAAAGGTAATGAAATAAAGAGATATTGTGTATTAAACAATATGGAATGGATCTACCATATTCCATATTATCCACAAGCATCTGAGGTTGTTGAAATAATGAATGAATTATTGAAAGAACAGTTAAGGAAGTTAAATTCTGAAAATTATTATAAACATTGGAAACATTACTTGTTCCCTACTGTATATAATTGAATAACAGACCATTGAGAGGAAGTACACCTCTAGCCAGAATGATAACCCCACATCTGCAAATTGGAAAACAACAAACATGTAAGATCCCAAATATTGAGCATTAGACTGTGAGGCCAGATGTCCCAGCACTGTATCCAGGGACACCTAGTTTGGTCGAATAAGATTTACATGATTTAGAGGACTTTTGGTTAGAGAGTAAAGAAATAAGAAAAGTCTCTGTTTTAATATGAGAATTCCTAAAAATCATTTTGGAAGGATATTGCCCAAATCAGAATTAACTGTTGGAGGAATACATGTATTCGCTAGAGTGATAAATTCTAATTATCAAGAAGAAATTAATGCAATATTCCAAAATTTAAGTGAAGAGCTCATACAATTTTGTAAAAATAATAGAATAGCTTGTGATTATTATTCCTTCTGAAGCAATACCCCTTGTGAAAACTGACCCTCCTTCCCAAATAACTAGCAGAGGAACCAAAGGATTGGGTTCTATTGATAGAATAAAATTGGAAGCGAAAATATGTGTAAAATAGTAGAATTCAGATGATGTTGCAAAGCATCGGGAAATTACAGTACGCCTGAAAGATAGCACCCTAACTTTTGTTTATTCAGGCGGTGATGATTACCAAATTCTCCCCTTCACTCCTACATTCTATGAGGCTATGATAGTGGGTTCATGGACTGCAGAAGCTCAGCTAACTCTATATCTACCCTGCTTCTGGTTCTTGTCTCCTTGTTTCTTTTTTACTTTTTGTCTCTTAAACTTGTTTACTAGATTTGTTTCCTGCAGGATTAGTGCCTTTTACTTGCAGATGTCTGATTGCTTAAACCAGATGTCACCCCCTGGCCACAACTGTGGTATGTCAACCCTGGATTTGGCATCAACTAGTCTCTAGATGACAGCTAAAGAACTGACCTCTTCTGGCACGTACAGCTCTATGTCCAATTTCAGCAGGGGTTGGAAGGGAAGGCCTGAGGAATGCTTTATCTCCTGTAGTGCTAATGTGGTACTGAGTAGCAGGTCTTTAAGAAATGGTTATTGTCCTTATTATTTAATATATATTTTTAGCTTATATGTCAGGCATATGAAACCATCAAGAGCAGCTTACTCTCTGCTTAATTTTCCAGATTATTAACTCTCTGTGAACTATTTTGTGTTCAAATATTTTCAGGCCACTGGTCTTTATTCTGGGCAAAGAAACAGAAGCCAGAGAATCTTTGAGCAGACCAGCCTTCTCTTTGTCTCAGGCACCTGCCTCCCACCCCTCAGTAAACATCCTTTGCCTTCAGTGTTCTCATACTTTCCCTCAACTTTGACAGAAAGTACCTTACCTCTGTTGTCTGGAACATTCCTCACCAGACTCAGCTGTGTCTGGGAATTATTCCTGGCCCCAGTGAGATTGCCTTTTCAGACTTGACCCTTCCATTTCTGTCTTTCCTGCAGCCAGGGCATTTCCCAGACCCTCTTGCAGGCCTGTGTCTGATGCTCATTCAAAGCTGCAATAGATAGGCAATCACCCTGACCTGGTGTCCTTACTAAGTCTGGTGCCAATATGGTGAGCCCTCTGTGGGAGGGAGGGAAAGGTAAGTCAGACTGTTGGAAGGAGGAAACAACTGGTCTAGGTCAGATACAAGGTAAGTCTAAGATTCCATGCCAGTAAGAAGAGAGATCAGGCCTGAGAATGGCTGCTTCAGTCACAAGGACGTTGAATGTACTCAAACATACACTATTTGGCATCCAAAAGCATCCAACTCAGCAGGGAAATAGACAGAAAGAAGGAGGTCTCCACTGAAAGGGAGAATAACACTGGGGAGGGGGTGATCTCAAGCCAAGCCAATTTCCCGATCCAAAATTTGGGATTAAAAGGAAAGGAAAATCAAAGAACTGAGAACTTAGAGGGGAGTCATCCTCAGTAATCAAGTGGCTGATGAAATAGTGACCAAGAATGTAATGGACTGCTATTCATGGTTAGAAATGACGAGAGATTATTTAAGAGAATTCTTGGAAGTCTGAAGGGCAGAAGAAGCATTCTGGGTCCAATGTCCAGGACCCCAGCAATCAAGGCCTTTTCTCAATCCTGTGCCCCTGTAGACAGATGTGCTGAAGGATTCAGGGCTTTTGTAAGTTTGGTCAAGGACCAGGCTCCATTTCCCATTTTTTCTGAATTTTTGTGACTTGGTGTTTTCATTTAAGAGTTGGTTCTGCACTGTCACAAGATTTTTGTTCTGGGTCTCTGGGTGTTAATGCCAGCTTTCACCCTGCTTCAGGGTTTAACTGCTTGTTTTCTTTGGAAGGGAGATTTCCTTTGTGGCTGGCACTAGGGGAAAGGGTGCCCCCTGCTGGTCTCCCCTGAGTGTAGGGTTTAGCAGCTGGCCTGCTCCAGGAAGAGCTCAGAGAAGGTCTAGACCTGGCCTGAGACACAGGGGGGCCTGAGCCCCAGGGAGGAGACCCAGGGCAACTTCACCTGTATAGACAGTCAGGAGTGGGAATATCACAGAGATCCAAACCATGGTAAAGGTTACTCTCAGAGTTCTGTGTCTTGAGGCTCCCAAGGTGGGGCTAGGCTCCCCCAGGTGTCTCTTAAGACCATTCCAGAGCCTGCATGGCAAGGACCCCACATGCAAATCTGTTCCTTCTCTAGACACCTAAAGGAGGAGCTTCAGGTGATGCCTGATTGACCCTGTGGGCTCCTGGGGCAGAAGGGGCAGTGCCTTTCTTTGGCAGGTGAGGTTAATCATGGCCCCTGAGGTCATTCCTTCCTCTAAGATTCTGGGATTCTGTTAGTCAGGTTCATTCCTCCCCAGGCCTGCATCTGATGCTCCAGGACCTTGTCACTGTAACTGAACTGCTTTGTCCTCCTGGACCTTCCCTGTGCCCTGGGGCCTTCTCCCCATGGACCTTCCCTCCTCCATTGGTGAGTTCCCTCAGGCCCTGCTTGGGGACAACCAGGCTTCATCCCCTGCAGCTGTGCCTGTGACTCTGAAGGATTGAGAAACACCATGTAATGGGGCCTTCTTTCCCCCATCACTGCGATCCCCTGTCAGGAGTTGTCATCCCCATTATGATGTGGGCTCCTTCCAGCCCTGGCCTCCAATGATCTAAGCAAGAGGGTCTCAATATTGAGAGCAGATCCCCCAGAGACAAAGGTATGGCAAGGTTTAAGAAAATGTGGATTTTAAAATTTTATTAGATATTTTAAGAAAAGAGCAGAGTGGCATGGGGGCTCTTTCTTAGCATTCCGGGTATCCACTTAGACTGTCTCAGCCTCTGACTTCTGGGAATGATGCTTCAGGTCAGATGGGGAATGGAGATCTCTGTGGGCCCCCAGAGGCCACCATCTGATTCAGGAAGACCACCCAGACCCCAGACCTGTGATAAAGGAGGAGCCTCCTCTTCCACAACAAAGGAAAAACAATAACAATTCTATGCTCAGCTCATTCTGGGCTTTACCACCACGGAGATTATTCCCATTTGCTCAGCCTCACTTCTCTATGAGCCTGCAGTTCAATGGTACAATCATTAGAGTTTGGGACTTGGAGATAGGAAGGTCTGCTTTAAATTCTTGACTCTGAGGCTTATGAGGTGTGTGACCCTGGGCAAGTCACCTAACCTCTCTGGGGCTCAGTGGTCTTATCTGTAAAATGGGAACATAGTAGTCCCTACATAGCAGGGCAGGTAGTGAGGTCTATATGACCTAACATGTCATTGTGTTGTAAACCTTAGAGTTCCTAGTCAGTATTTCATGTTGGCTGTCCCTCTGGGCCTGAGACCCCTCTGACCCTCAGGGACATCACAAAGATGTGGAAATAGAGGGAGATGTGGGGAGAGGGACTGTGGGGGGTCTTTTCTTGGGGTTCTTGCTCCAGACTCTTTTTCTGCCTGAGGCCTTTCCTCATCCCCCCAAACCCCAGTAAAGGGGCTCCCTTCTCCTCCACTTCCCTGGCACTTCTCTGTGTTGTCCTTCCCCATTCAGGCCATCTGGGCTCCTCCCATAGAAGGAAAGGGCCCTGACAATAGAGCCTGCTGCTGTTAGTGACTGTGCCCCCTGCACCTGTTCCAGTTCCTGGCACATGGTAAGAGCTGAGCAATGGCTCGCAGTTGGACTTGTCTGCACATTTTTAGCACCTGAGAATGTTATTCACACTCAGAGGATTAAGGGAGTTCTGACTTCTCCCCTAAAAAGGTAAGGCATTGGGAAGGGCAGGTCTGCATCTGCTCCCAGCTCAGGGGGTGTAAGGGGTTTGGAACTGTCGGGTTATCAGGGTCATGGTGTCATTGGGAGAAATCTCTTGGGATGTCATGTCCTTGAATGACTTACGTGATGGACCACCCTTAAGCAATAACTGACCTTCAGCAATTATGTTGAGCAAGAGCAGCAACAGCCAAGGACGTAAGCTCAGCACACAGTGTATACGAGCTTCTTGCATGCATAGAAGTAGAATGCCTATATATACTCTGAGCTAGCTGAGAATAAACGGAATGCATACCATCCTTGCTCCTGCCTCATACATTTGTGCCCAGAAGAAAGATCTCATGCAGGCATAGATCTTTGGGGGATGCAACAAGAGGGAAGGGCTGAGAGGGCAGCATAAGGTGAGCCTCCCCCAGACCACAGCACAGGAGACCAGGAGCTCAGTAGCTAAGTGCTCCAAGGCACATTTCCAGCCCAGCTTACCCCTAAACTCATTCCAATGTCTCCCTCTAGTGGCCAAGGGTGGATGGCAGCCCCAGGGAAGGTCAGGAGGAATGTTCTTTTATTACTGCTTTCCCCCTTTGGAATGGAAGGTCCTTGAAAACAGGGACAGTCTTTCCTTTTCCTTGAATTTACAGTATCGGCCATTAGCATAGTGGAGGGAGGAAAGGGACCCTTATGTTCATCAGCGTTTAGAGAGACTCTTCATAGAGTCAGAAACAGGATCAGAATCTCATTTTCCAGATTCATGGAATAGATTCACATCAGAATATGAAGCGTTTTCTAATTCAAAAAACTGTCATAATATATGAATAGTCACTTTTTCAGAGGAAGAAACCCAGATGATCAATAATCATATGAATGTAAGTTTGGGTTATGTAATAAAAAATAATTAGGAAAAAGGTGTTGTTCTGGGGAAGATGGTGCAATAGGTCAGAAAATTGCAAGCTTTCCAGATTTTCTCAACAGGTGAGATAATAATTCCACCTCAGAGCAAGCATAGAGAAGTAAAAATAAGTAATTGTAGGGAAAGAAGTGTGATCCTCCTCGGACAATTGGAGAAGATGTGAAGAAATATCCCAGAAAAAATTTCATCCTTGTGAAGAGTAAACATCTTTAGATGAGGTCTGCTTAAACTACAAGCAGTAAACCCTGGAGTTAGCTGGGTTGGGAGGTTGCTTCAGCCCCAGCCACAGGAACTTTTCCTCCTGGATCAGCGAGGGGAGTAGAGTGTCTGAGCCTGACAAGCAATGCTAGACCGTGCTGTGGATGGCGACATGTCCTGTTATAAGGAATCACCACATGCTGTGAATGCAGAAGCAGTGGGGCAGGGACTCAGCTACCTCTGGGCACTTACAGGAGTCTGCAGGTCTTGTTTTTGGTTCCAAGACAGAAGGTAAAACTGAAGCAGAAGCCGAGGCCAGGGGCACCATCCCCCATCTCCCAGGAATAGAGTTGAATACAAATACATAAGTGGTATAGATTAAAAAATAGAAGAACAGGCAAAGTAGAAAATTCAACCACAAAGAATTCCTGTAGGAATATAGAAGAATGGGTTTCATCTACAGAAGAGGATACTGCAGGAAAGAAACACCATTCTACCCTGATGTCAATTGGTCTCCTGCCCAAATAGAATTCAGAGCAGAATTTTAAAAAAGATTTCAAAATTCAAATGAGAGAGATTGAGGCAAGCTAAAAAACCCCCAAGAATAATCTAAGAAAAACAAGATTATGAAAAGAAAGGCAACAAATTAGAAAAGGAGAGGCAGAACCTTAAAGAAGAAAATGAGTCCTTGAAAATTAGAAGTGGGTCAGGGGAAACTAATGAAATTATGAGACAAAGATGCAATAAAACAAAATATAAAAATGAAAAAAATAGAAGAGGATGTGAACATCACATCAGAAAAACAAAAGATCTAGAGAACAGTGCAAGAAGAGAAAACATAAAAATAAGTGGACTACGTGAAAGCTGTGCTTTCAAAATGAATCTTGATAAAATTATGCAAAAATAAGTAAAGAGAATTGCCCTGAGGCATTAGGACAAGAGGGGAAAGTAGAAAAAAAACCCCCAGCTATCACCACCTGACAGGAATCCTATGCAGGAAAGCCATATAAATATTATAGTCAAATTCTGAAACCACCAATTCAAGGTTGAAATGTTATGAGCAACAATAAAACACTAATTTCAGTAATTGTGCCACAATTAGAATCACACAAGACCTAGCAGTGCTGACACTAAAAGATCGCAGGCCTTGGAGCACAATGTATATGGAAGAGGAAAGGAATGGAGATCGTAGCTGAAAATATCATACCCAACAATGCTAAGCAAAATCCTGAGTTCAAGAAACAAATGAAATTTAATGAAATGTCAGATTTTCTGGACTTGGTTAAAAAATAAAACAAACCTGAACTTAATAGATGATTTGACATACAAGAGCCAAGAAAAATATAAGATACATACCAAACAACTATGCCCAAAGGGCTACAAAAATGTGCATACCCTTTGATCCAGCAATATCGCTACTAGGACTATATCCCCAAGAGATCATAAAAATGGGAAAGGGTCCCACATGTACAAAAATATTTATAGCAGCACTCTATGTAGTTGCCAAAAACTGGAAGTCAAGGGGATGTCCATCAATTGGGGAATGGCTGAATAAATTATGGTATATGAATGTAATGGAGTACTATTGTGCCATAAGAAATGATGAACAAGAAGACTTCAGAGAGGCCTGGAAGGACTTATATGACCTGATGCTGAGTGAAAGGAGCAGAACCAGGAGAACTTTATGCACAGCAACAACCACAGTGTTTGAGAGTTTTTTCTGGTAGACTTAGATTTGTGTAATAACACAAGAACTTCTTACCAAAAAAAAAAAAAAAATCTCAATGGAGGATCTCAAGGCAAAATGCCTGCCACACTCAGAGAGAGAAATATGGAAGTCACTCACATATTGTAGCAGATCATGTTTGTGTATGTGTATGTGTTTGTGTATCATGTTCTGATTTGTTATACGATTTCTTTCATTTATCTTAGTCTGACTACATAGCATGACTATAGTGAAAATATACTCAGTAGGAAAGTATATGTAGAATCTATACAGAATTGTATGCAGTCGTGGGGAGGGAGGGGGGGAGTGGAGGTAGGTGGGGGGGATAAAATCACAATTGTATGGCAGTGATTGTTAAACATTACAAAATAAAATAAAAAAAAAAAAAAGATACATACCAAACACCAATTACAAGGGACTCAATAAGAACAGACAGTTTATCTTTTGTGTACATAAAATGTGTGTCTAAGATTGTCATTTGTATTTGGGTAGTTTGTAAGAAAGACTGATAGTAGATGTGAGCATGGTATGATTTCAAAAAGTAAACCCATTTAGGAAAACCTAAATAGAGTAATTGTCTTATACAACTGATGTTTAAAAGGAGGAACCAACCCAGAGAAATCAGATGGGGCAGGAAGGCTGGTAGTTTTGGAAACTTATTTTCATTGGGAATGGGTTCAAGAGGGAACAAGATAAATATATCTAGAAGAGTATAAAGGTCTTCTAAATCCAAAAAGAAATAAAATGCTAAGGGGATAGGGAGGAAACAGAGGAAAACCAAGGGATCTTTACAGGGCAGGATGAGGGAATAGGTTAAACAGGACAGACAAGGTTGTTTAGATGAATGGGAATGGGAGGATAAGGGAGGGATCCATAGAAGGGGGGTAGGTGAAGTAATTGGAGGGTAAGACTGGGGGCAGGAGTAAAGCAGAGGAATTAGGAAGCACAGGAAATAAGAGATGCATCCAAACACAAAATCAAGATCAGTAGTAGAATATTTTAGGGAAAAAGGAGCAGGGGTGGTAATCATGATCTTGGACTAACTTAAGGCTAAAATACATTTAATCAAAAGACAAAAATAGAGAAACTATGCTATGTGTCATTTTTATCAATGTTGTTCTGGACAGTTTAAAACAACAAGATGATATAAGGTGGGAATATTGTTGTAGCATAGGAGATGATGAGTTTGTGGATTTAAAAAATAAGGAAAGACTTGTACAGTAAGACTGGTATGAAGGAAGAGGTTATCTACCCTCAGAGAAACAGAGGAGAAATAAGTATAGTGTGGACTTGCATACATGAATGTGAGTATATTTTTCTGCATATGATTATGTTTATTTATATCCAATCATATGTATGAGTGTATGTACTGGTGTATGTGTGTTTATGTACATAGATATATCTTTGTGTATGTGTCTTTGCATATGCATATATGCATGCATGTATATATATGCATTCATATGTATGTCTTTCACTCTGTGTGTGAATACATACATGCATATTTCATTAATTGTGAATTCAGGGGGAGAGGAAGGGGAAAAAGAGAAAATTCTAAAGTGTAGAGCAGAGAAGAAAAGAGAACGTACTAGAAAGCAAAGGAAAGATGAACAGCTCTCAACAAGATGCAAAGCATTACAGAGGCTTCCTTGAAATGGACAGTTATTTCTGTGCGTTTTGAATCTCCTTCCACATTGCTATTGTGCACATGCCAGTTTTTCTTTTTTCTTTTCTTTGTATTACTTTAGTTTTGGCATATGTTTGCTTCTTTTTTCCTTTCCTTATATTGTATTTAAATTAGAAATACAAGTGCTATTGCTCTTATTGAGCCCTTACACAGTTTCTTCTGCATCTGTTTGTATCTAAGATTCGACCCTTTCTCTCTGCAAGAACTCTTTTTCCGGAGGGTCACACAATTATGTGTGTGGTGATGATCTGAGCTCTGGTCTTTCTAAATCCTGGCCCAGTACTATATTCACCATACCATCCAGATGTCTAAATACTTCACTATCTAGAAGTTATTTAGAAAATTGGCATTTCTTTGCAAAGGATGACTTAAAATTACAGTCATTCTTTGAAAGAGCTTTCTTTTTGCCACCCTGTAGAAACTCAAAGAAAATTTGGAGGTTAAAACAGGACTCCAGAAACACTAACAGATAAAAAATTTTGATGGAGAAGAGAGAGACTTGGAAGAGGGAAGAGGGAAAAGAAGCCCCACAAAGGGGCGCTGAATTAGCTGCTCCTCATTCATCGCCCACATCCAATGTTCCTCCAACTCATTATCCCACATCTCATGAAGCAGCCTCCTACCTATACCTCCACTGAATAAGAGGAGAAAAAGTCAGAGAACAGTCAGAATGAGAACTCTGTGGCACTTTGGGGTCTTTCAGAAGAAGGAGGACAATCTTCATCCTCATTAATAGCAAGGAAAATCAATAGTCTAAGCTCCAGTAGAACTCTCATGACACCAACCTTATCCCAGTGACTCTGAACCTCTAGAAATCCAGATTCCCTTATGACTCTAGTGCTTGTGAAGCCATGTGGTGACTGTGGCAGGAACAGATTTATGTCTTAGCTCTCCACAGGAGGCTGACACTGGCAAATACCACTGAACCCCAAAAAGCAATAATGGTGTGCTTCATCCTAAGGTTGGGCCCCATTGATGGTGAGGGCAGCTTTGGTCTACATCTGCAAGGTTCCTGATATGGGTGATGAAGAAGGGGAAGGAAAAGGAGACGCTGCTGCTGCTGCTGCTGCTACTGAAGAAGCCAGTTTGAAGGGCAACAGTGAAGAAGATGATGGAGATGAAGGAGATGAAGGTGATGAGGAGGGAGAGGTGAAGGAGGATGAAGCAGATGATAAAGAAATAGGTCACAGACGGATTCCAAATCTTCTATACCTTTTTATGATCATCAATCCCTGGATCAAGTTGCTGCCTTTACATGATTTTCCTTTCTTTACCCCTCTGGTGAGCACTTGTCTTGTTCTCTTAAGGTCTCCTTCTTTCTTATTCACACCTTGGCTCACAGCTTTTCAGGGATATGGAGAATGGGAAAATACCTTGACCAAAATACAGTGGGAAATTGCTACCGTTTCCTGTTCCAAGTTCCTATTTCCCCCCCTTCTCCCTCAAAACAAACTGTATGTGGAATCAAGTCACACTGTCTTCTGTGGAAAAAAAACGACTTTGGTTCCTTCCACACTGCTGGAGCTAAAGGGTGCAGGTCTCTTGTATGGCTATGCATAGAATCCTAGCATTTCCCTTCTTTCTCTCTATAAGGGACCCTGAGGTTACACTATGTCTCCATGTGAATATGGACAGTTAGCCTTCATAAACATGTACTTGTCTCCTTTCTCATGTTTAAAAACTCAGGAAAAAAAAATAGAACAATCCCATATTGGATTTAGAACAGATCAGCAAGGGTGGGTTTGAAATGACTGGGTGGGTGAAGGGGGCATTTTGACAACTGGCTTCACCCTTGGCACATCTAATTGGGGTGTTTAACAGAGATCTTCCCAGTTTAAGATGACAGTTCTAAAATAAAATTCTCTTACGATGATGACTGAGCCCAGCCACTCCATGAAGAGTCCCAGAATCTGTAGGATCTTGTCTGGAATGGACATTGTCGATTGGAATTTGTTCTGGTATATTTTTCAATTTACTCTTTCTGATTCCTTAGAAAGGAAGATGTGGTTTTTAATGTAACAATGTAAAAGTTGGTTGTTACAATGTAACCGAAAGTGGAAACAAAGGAGCTGAGGGTCAGGAGCTAAGTGTCTTCTCTCAGAACAGACCCCATTTCAGACCTCCTTCCCTCCTAAGGCTCAGTAGTTATTGTTGAACTTTCATTGTCACCAAATTGGGCACCTTTGATCACTACTAGGATATGAACTTTGCAAAATGAGCTCAGGGCTGTATGAAGGCACCTAGGAGAATGAAATCAAAGCATCAACATGAAATTGTGCACAGCTCTGAAATACCTTACTGTAATGTGGCTGGAGTTCATTGTGACAGATGCTATCAAGCGTAGAGGAAGCCTGGCAATCAAAAAACATTTATTAGTTTGTGGAGCACATTGGCTTTTTTTTTCTTACCAAAGAAAACGGTCTGCTTCATTCTGCATTCCAACTCCATAGTTCCTTCTTTGGAAGTGGATGGCATTTTCCCTCAAGAGTTCACTGGGAATTTTTTTAGGTTTTTGCATTGTTGTGAAAGACGAATTCTACCAAAAAAATTCCTCACACACTGTGGATGTTGCTGTGTAGAAAGTTCTCCTGGTTCTGCTCCTTTCACTCAGCATCAGTTCAGCCTTCCAATCCTCTCTGAAATCTTCTTGTTCATCATTTCCCATAGCAAAATGGCATTCCATTACATTCATATACCAAAACATGTTCAGCCATTCCCCAATGGATGGGTATCCCCTTGATTTCCAGTTTTTGGCCACCATAAATAGAACTGCTATAAATATTTTTTTACATGGGGAACCCTTTTTTCATTTTCATGATCTCTTTGGGATATAGTCCTACAGGCGATATTGCTGGGCCAAAGGGCATGCAAGTTTTTGTAGCCCTTTGTGCGTAGCTCCAAATTGCTATTCAGAATGGTTGGATCAGCTCACAGCACCATCAATAATCACTTGGTGTTCCAAGACTCTCACGTATTCTCCAGTATTTATCATCTTTCTGTTTTGTGATGTTAGCCAATTTGATAGGTGTGGTGTGGTACCTCAGAGTTGTTTTGATTTGCATCTCTCTAACCAATAATGAGCTAGAGTATTTTTTCATATGACTATAGATAGCTTTAATTTCTTCCTCTGAAAACTATCTGTTCATATCCTTTGACTATTTATCAGTTGGGGAATGACTTGTATTCTTGTAAATTTGACTCAGTTCTCTATATATTTAGAAATGAGGCCTTTATGACACACACTAGTTATAAAAATATTTTACCAGTTTTCTGCTTCCCTCCTAATCTTGGCTGCATTGTGTTTGCTTGTGCAAAAGCTTTTCAATTTAATGTAATAAAAGTTATCCATTTTGCACTTTACAATGTGCTCTATCTCTTGTTTGGTCAAAAATTTCTCCATAAATCTGAGAAGCACACTATTCCTTGCTCCCCTAATTTGTTTATAGTATCAATATTTGTAGCCATATCCATTTGGATTTTTATCCTTTAATACAATGTTAGGCATTGGTCTATGCCCTGTTTCTGCCACACTCTTATCTACTTTACCCAGCAATTTTTGTCAAACAGCGAGTTCTTATCCCAGAAGCTGGGATCCTGGGGTTTATCAAAAAGTAGATTACTATATTCATTGACAACTGTATCTTGAGTGCCTAACACATTCCACTGCTCTACCCCTTTATTTCTTAGCCAGTCCCAAGTGGTTTTGATGATTGTTGTTTTATAATAGAATTTAAGAGCTGGTAAGTCTAGGCCACCTAACCTAGCATTTCTTTTCATTCCTTCCCTTGATATTCTGGACTTTTTCTTTTTCCAGATGAATTGTGTTATTATTTTTTCTAGTTCCAGAAAATAATTATCTGGTAGTTTGATTGGTATGGCACTAGATATAAATTAATTTAGGTGTATTTGTCATTTTTATTATATTGACTCGGCCAAGAGCTTTTCCACTTACCTAGATATGACTTTATCTGTGTGAAAAGTGTTTTAAAATTGGGTTTATATAGTCCTTGAGTTTATTTCGGCAGGTAGACTTCCAGATATTTTATATTGTCTATTGTAGCTTTAAATGGAATGTCTCTTTCTACCTCTTGCTGTCGGGCTTTCTTAGTAATACGTAGAAATGCAGGTGATTTATTTGGCTTTAGAAGTCACAAGAAGCTATGTGGGTAGAAGCTACAAGGTCCTATGTAATTCTTACCGTAGTTCCTCAGTATTTGATTTCTTTCTTTCTGCCTGCCTGCTGCTACATTTTCTCCTTCACTTCATAGTTCTGGAATTTGGCAACGATATTTCTTGGTGTTTTTAGTTTGGGATGCCTTTCAGGAGGTGAATGATGGATTCTTTCAATGACTGTTTTGCTTTCTGGATTTCCAGTCCTGCATTGGTCCCCTTCAGCCACAGGAAGAGGGAACCCCTTTGTGATTTTCCTATCCTCACAGGATAAGAAACTATTTACCTCTTCGACTCTTCCCACTATTCCAGGATTTTTTTTTTCTGGGGAAATACTCTCTGGGTTTTCATGGTCCATAAGCAGAGAGGGAGAGCATTTACAGATCACTCTGCCATCTCGCCTCCTAGAACTTCAAGTAGATCCAATACTTTCTTGGCTATCCCAATAGATTCAAAACAATAGGACCAATTTGCTTCCACTTGGCTGGGCCAACAATGTACTTCTACTTGCTTTCAACAGCAACATCTCCATATCCCCACTGTTTGTCATAGGTTTTCTGCTGCACATTTGGATGAATCTGAGCTACCTGATGTACAGTTTAGCCACGACATAAATGGTATTATGATACAGAGAAAAAAATGTAAAAGAAGTGGAGAAGAGTTTGCCACTTTTAATTGAGCACATGAAAAGTAAAGGGTGGGGGGTTAACCCTGCAAAGATTCAAGGGCAAGCTCCAGCCATAAAGTTTTTGCATATACAGTGCAATCAGGGGTTACAAGAGATTCTCCAGCAAGTCTGGCAAAAGATTTAGGATTTTCCTATCCCCACAGTAAGAAAGGGGCTCAAATGTTTATAGGATTATTTGGATATTGGAGACATCACATATCAGAAATTGTGAAACCCTTATGTGAAATTACTAGGAAAAAGAAGAATTTGATTGGGTACTTGAGCAGAGTAAAGCTTTTGAAGAAACAGAGGCTGCTAGATTTTTGGTCTATGCAGGGACCTAGTGGAATTAGAACTGCCTGTAAAGGATGAATATGCAAACTGGTGTTTATGTTAAAAACCACAAAGCTGAAATGTACCCTTAGGATTTTGGTCTAGGAAACTGCCTTCATTCAAAGCTCCATATAGCCCTTTGAAGAGCAGCTGTTATTTGCATATTGAGGTTGGGTAGAGACTGAACAGCTATCTTTAGGCCATGAGGTCACATTAAGGCATGGGATCCTGATTATGCCCTGCATAATGAATACCACAGCTTCCCACAGAATTAGACTTGTGAGAGAGGCTAGCATAATTAAATGGAAATGATGTATTCAACATAGATGAAAAACAGGCAAAAGTGCAGTTTCTGTTTTACGTGAATCTATATCAAATATAGATGCTGAGGGAATTGATGCACTCCCTGAACCAAAGCAAGAGAAGGTAGAGTCCTCAGTAAAATGGAATTAAGGATATGATCGATTAGTTGAAGAAAAAGAGGCATGCAGGGTTTACTGATGGGACAGCATCGATAATTCATGTACTAGGTAGAGTTTGGAAAGTAGTGGAAGTAGTCAGTATGCTGAATTGATGGCAGTTCACCAAGGTATCAGAGCAGAAGAAGGTGAATATGCCTTATTCACACTTCCTCAGGGCCTAATGGGTAAGCTACATGGATGCCCATGTGGAAAAATAAAAATTAGGAAATTCATGGCAAGCAATTCTAGGGAAAACAATTATGAGAAGATATATGGACATGTCTTTGGTTACCAATGTGTCAGTTTTTCACGTAGATGCTCACATGGCCTCACCATGCCACAATGTGAATACAGGGCACATGCTAATCTCCAAGCAACTGTTACTCCTCAGCATATTTTCCGTACTCTGACACAAAATGATGATCCTGTACTAGCCGAATGTGTCCATTAAACAGTCAGCCATTTAGGCATCCAGGACAAACACCAGTGAGCACCAGAACAAGATATTAGTATCTCTCATTCATTGTTATTCATGTGTCTCTAACAGTCCATACCTAACCACATCCATGTTTTTCTAGCCACAGTGTGCCTCATTGTATCCTTGGTGACACCTTGTTTCTTTACTGAGGCTCAAACTTGAGATCACCAAGGTCAGCGCAGACCAAAACATCATTCACATAGTGTCTCATAGAGTAATTAGTCATCAGTGGTTAAATTCTAATTTTTAAGGAATTATTTCCTTCATCAAGCTTTAGTACCTCCTTTTCCATTTGGCCACTTCTATTTTTTCAAGGGAGTTATTTTCCTCTGCAAATTTTTTTTCTTATCCCGTAGTATTTACTCTTTTATTCATGATTCTCTTGTACAAATCTCATTCCTTTTCCCAATATTTGTTCTATTTCTCTACTTTGTAAAATCCATTCTAAGCTCTTCCAGGAATTCCTTTTGGGTCTGCGACCAAGTTAGATTTTTCCCTGAGGATTCCCATATAGCCATTTTGATACAAGTATCCTCTTCTAAGTTTATGCCTTGATCTTCCTTATCACCACAGTAACTTTGCATAGTCCACTTTTTTTTTCTTATAATTTCTGCATCTTTTGGGATTTGTTGTTTTTAAGGGAGAGTTGTGTTCTTGCCCTGCAGTGTTATAAGCTTTTGTGTTGGGGCTTGGGTTCTTACTGATGGCTTTCACTGAGTATCTGGGCTAAGCTGCCTGCTTTCTCTGGAGGATACTTTCCTTCTGGCTTGTACTGGGAGTGGGACCTCCCTGTGGGTCTCACCTGGGTCTGGGCTTAACTATTTAACTGCAGGGGTTACAATAGATATGTAGTTTGATTTGGTGAGTCTCACTTCACTACTGGTGATCAATGGGGTCAAGGCCTCCCTGGTGGCTTGTGGGAGGGGTAGGCTCACTGAGGTGTGGGCTTGAGAGCTGCACAGACTGCTTTCTTTAACTGAGAGCTGCTGGATTGCAGGAAGGTGGGGCATTGTTGATGGATTGCCCCAGACTTGTAAGCTTGTTGCAGGCCCCCTGCTGTGGCTGCTGCAGCTTCTGCACTTAGACACTGTTCTCTCCCCAGCCTAGTGTGATAAACTTTTCCTGCCTGGCTGCTAAGCTACTTCTGTGCTCCTAGATCAATCTGAGTTGGTTTTCTATTTCTTGGAGGGAATTTGGGGTGAGCTTCAGAGGGTCCTTCTCTTCCATTTTGGCACCAGACTGGCCTTCAATGCCTGGGAGAGGTCAAAAGAGGCTTTGGTAGGGGTTGGGCAGCAGGAGTCAAGGAATGAGAGAGGAGCACGTGGAGGGAGGGAGCAGATGAGGATCTGGTGTGAGAAAGGGCCTTAGAAGAGGAGAGTAAGAGAAGGGGAGGGGCCCTGCAGGAAGAAAAGAAAGGAGGGAGGAGGAGAGGACAGGCCCTGAGATACGCTATTTCTGTTCTGTGCTCACCAGGCACCTCTCTGGACCTCAGAGAGGAGGGCACAGGGGGAGCAGAACTGGGAGGGCTTTTTGTCTCACTTCCCCCTCAGTCTGTGTCACTGTGTATAACACTACCAGTCCACTGCCCACAGTAATAATCAGCCTCATCCTCAGCCTGGAGCCCAGATATGCTCAGGGTGGCCGTGTTCCCTGACCTGGAGCCAGAGAATCTGTCAGGGATCCCCGAGGGCCTGCTGTTATCCTTAAAAATCACCATCTTAGTGGCCTAGCCAGGTTTCTGCTCGTAGCAGTGTATATAGTTGCTACTCATTCTATCAGCAGAACAAGTGATGGAGGCCGTCTCTCCCAGGCTCTTGGACACTGAAGTTGGCTGAGTCAGCACATAGGAGAACCCAGACCCTGCAAGAGAAAGCAAGAAGAGATTGGTCAGAGGCAGGGGTCTGTCTCACTCAAGGGGCTGCTGACCCCTGAAGCAGCTTCAGGATGAGGTCAGGGCAGGATTAGGCCTGGCCTGAGACATTGTGGGGCCTGAGCCACAGGGAGGAGACCCACGGCAGCCTCACCTGTGTAGACAGTCAGGAGTGAGAGCAGCAGAGAGATCCAAGCCATGGTGAAGCTTCCTCCCACAGCTCTGTGTCCTGAGACTCCCCAGCTGGGGCTGGGCTCCCCCAGGGCTCTCTTAAGACCAGCCAGCGCCCTGCAGGGAGGAGGCCCCAAAATGCAAATCCGCTTCTGCTCTGGACACCTGAATTAGGGGCCTCACTTGCTGGCTAACTGACTCTGTGGGTTCCTGGGGCAGAGGGGGAAGTTCCTTCTTCTGATAGGGAAGGGTAACCATGGCCCTGAGGTAATTTCCTCCTCTGAGATTCTGGGATTGTGTGAGTTAGGTTCCTTCCTCTTCAGGCCTCTGTCTGATGTTCCAGGACCTTATCATTGTAACTGAACTGCTTTTTCCTCATGGACCATCCCTCGCCTGTATTGCCCCCTCTTCAGGCCTACTTGGGAACTGCCAGGCTTCATCTCCTCCAGCTGTTCCTGTGATGCTGGAGGATTGAGAAACACTAAGGCATGAGGCCTTCTCTCCCCCATTACTGAGGGTCCTTTTCAGGAATTGTCTTTCCCATTAAGATGTGAGCTCCAATAGGGTAGGGAGTCTATTTGTCTGCATTGAAATGCCCAGCACTTAGCACAGGGCCTGGCACGCTGGGTGGGATTAAGAAATGCTTGTTGCCTTGCCTGGCCTCCAATTCAGAGTTGCCTCATCACCATCCAGAGAAACAATTATAACAGGGAATAGGCCCAGCTTCTGCCCCTACATCCTCTGTGTGGGAGATAGGAAATAGTTCGGTTTCCACAGTCTTAAAATCAACCTCAGTCTTGGGGAAACAGAAATTGCTAAGATAAGATAAAGGTCATCAACCAATCAGCAGCACACTGCTGGGCTCCAAAATCACAAACTCGGGGGCCCTGGGCAAACTGGACCCAGCCAGTTTGGAGTCATGAACAGTCAGCCATTGTCTTCCTACAGTGAGTGTTTAATTAACCTCATGCCTCCAACAGGAAAGTCCCTGAATAAAATCAGAGCCTCCTTAGGGGAACATGTGACACATGACAAGGAGGGAGTTTATGGGGAGGAGGAAACATGTGAAGAACCTCTAAAGTAGATTGTACCCTGAAGGATGAGGTCCTCTCCTGATCCAGAAGGGAGGACTTAGGTTTATTAACCCTTTAAGGCCTGCTCTCCCTTCTGTATCTGGCAGACTCTCCCTTCTTGTGGAGATGTGCCCACTTCTTGAGAATCGAAGGGGACGCACTTCTAGTAAAGAAACTTTGAGACACCAGTTTCCAGAGTTGAGTCTGGGGTCCTCTGCTGTTGCTGCTCAGGCCGCCCAAGAGTCTGCAGAGGAAGGAAGCCAGGCAAATCCTCACTGGGCCTCACTTCCCCTTCGGTAAAGTATGGGGAACTGGACCAGGGGGTCTCTATCTTCCCTTCCAGCCCTGGCCTCCAGTGATCTAACCCAGCGCGTGTCAATATCTGGAGCAGATTTCCCAGAGACCAAGAGCCTTAGGGAGGCAAAGGTAGGGAAAGATTTCAGAAAATGTGGGTTTCATAGATTTATTTGATATTTTACCAAAAGTGCAGAGTGGCGTGGGGGCACTTTCTCAGCATATCCACTTAGGCTGTCTCATCCTCTGACTTCTGGGAATGATGTTTCAGGTCAGACAGGGAATGGGAGATCTCTGGGGGCCCCCACAGCCCCACCATCTGATTCAGGGGGACCACCCAGACCCCAGAACTGTGACAAAGGCGGAGCCTGCTCTTCCATACCACAGGAAAAACAGTAACAATTCCATGCTCTGTTCATTCTGAGCTTTAGCAACACTGAGATTATTCCCATTTACTCAGCCTCACTTCTCTATGAGCCTGCAGTTCGATGGTGCAGTGGTTAGAGCTCGAGACTTGGAGGCAGGAAGATCTACTTTAAATTCTCGTCTCTGAGACCTATGGGCTGTGTGACCCTGGGCAAGTCACCTAACCTCTCTGGGGCTCAGTTGTCTTATCTGTAAAATGGGAACATAGTTGCCCTTACCTAGCAGGGCAGGTAGTGAGGCATATATGACCTAACATATGTCATCATGGTGTAAACCTTAGAGTCCTCAGTCAATACTTCATGTTGTCTGTCCCTCTGGGCCTGAGACCCCTCCAACCCTCAGGCAGATCACAAAGATCTGGGAATGGAGGGAGATGTGGGTAGAAGGACTGTAGGGGGCCTTTTCTTGGGGTTCTTGCTCTAGCCTCTTTTGCTGCCTGAGACCTTTCCTCATCCTCCAAACCCCAGTGAAAGGGCTCCCCCCTCCTCCACTTCCCTGGGACTTCTCTGTATTGTCCTTCCCCATTCAGGCTATCTGAACTCCTCACATAGAAGTCAAGGGCCCTGAGAACAGAGACTGCTGCTGTTAGGGACTGTGTCCCTTGCACCTGACACAGTACATGGCATAGGGTAAGTGCTGACCAATGGCTCATCATTGGACTGCTCTGTACATTTTTAGTATTTGAGGATGTTGTTCACACTCTGGGGATGAAGGGAATTCTGAAGTATCCCTTAAAAAGGTGGGAAATTGGGAAGGGTAGCTCTGCATCTGACCCCAGGTAAGGGAGAGGGGCTGAGAGGGCAGCATAAGGTGAACCTCCCCCCGGCCACAGCACAGGAGACCAGGAGCTCAGTGGCTAAGAGCCCCAAGGAGCATTTCCAGCTCAGTTTGGTCCTAAACTCATTCCAATGTCTCCCTCTAATGGCCAAGGGTGGATGGCAGCCCCAGGGAAGGTCAGGAGGAATGTCCTTTTTTTATTGCCTTTCCCCTTTGGAATGGAAGGTCCTTGAACACAGGGACAGTCTTTCCTTTTCCTTGAATTTACAGTATCAGCCTTTAGCGTAGTGGAGGGAGGAAAGGGACCCTTATGTTCATCAGCGTTTAGAGAGACTCTTCATAGAGTCAGAAACAGGATCAGAATCTCATATTCCAGTTTCAAGGAACAGATTCACATCAGAATATGAAGCGTTTTCTAATTCAAAAAGTTGTCATAATATGTGAATAGTCATTTTTTCAGAGGAAGAAACCCAGATGATCAACAATCATACGCATGTAAGTTTGGGTTATATAAAAAATAGTCAAGAAAAAGCTACTCTTCTGGAGGAAGATGGCCCAAGAGGTCAGAAAATCCAAAGTCCTCCAGATTTTCTCAACAAGTGAGATGATAATTCCACCTGAGAGAAAACATGGAGAAGTGAAAATAAGTAATTTAAGGGAAAGAGGTATGGTCCTCCTGGAACAATCAGAGAAGATGTCAAGAAATATCCCAGAAAAAATTTCCTCCCTGTGAAGAGTAAACATCTGCAGGGTGAGGTCTACTTAAAGTACAAGCCCCAGAACCAAGATGTTAACTGGGTTGGGAGGCTTCTTCAGCCCCAGCCACAGGAACTCTTCCCACCTTGGACAGTGAGGGGAGTAGCTTATCTGAGCCAGAGAAGAAGGAGGAATGCCAGACCAGGCTGTGGATGGAGGCATGTCCTGTTATAAGGAACCAGCACATGTTGTGAGTGCAGAAGCAATGGGGCAGGGACTCAGCTATCTCTGTGCACTTACTGGTGTCTGGAGTCCTTAGCTTTGGTTCTGGGACACGGGGGAAAACTGAAGGAGAAGCTGAGCTCAGAGGCACCATCCCCCATCCCCCAAGACTAGAGCTGAATACAACAACATAGCTGCTACAGATTAAAAGAAAGAAGAACAGGCAAAGAGGAAAATTCAGCCAAAGAGAATTACTATGGGAATAGAGAAGAATGGGTTTCATCTACAGAAGAGCATACTGCAGGAAAGAAACACCATTCTACCCCAATGTCAAATGGTCACCTGCTCAAAGAGAATTCAGAGCAGAACTTTAAAGGGTTTCTAAATTCAAATGAGAGAGACTGAGGTAAACTAAAAAAAGAAAAAAAGAATAATCTAAGAAAAACAAGATTATGAAAAGAAAGCCAACGAATTAGAAAAGGAGATGTAGAACATTAAAGAAGAAAATGAGTCCTTGAAAATTAGAAGTGGGTCAGGGGAAACTGATGAAATGATGAGACAAATGTATAATAAAAGAAAATATAAGGTATGAAAAAATAGAAGAGAATGTGAACATCTCATAAGAAAAATAACTGATCTAGAGAACAGTCCAAGAAGAGAAAACATACGAATAATTGGAGTATATGAAAGCTATGATTTCAAAATAGGTCTTGAAAAAATGGTACAAAAATAATTAAAGAAAATTGGCCTGAGTCACTGGGACAAGAGGGGAAGCTAGAAAAAAAAATCTACCAATCACTACCTGACAGGGATCCTATGCAGAAAAGCCATATAAATGTTTTAGTCAAATTCTGAAATCACCAATTCAAGTTTGAAATATTATGAATAACAATAAAAAAAAATTTCAATCATTGTGCCACAATTAGCATCACCCAAGATGTAGCCGTGGTGACACTAAAAGATCACATGCCTTGGGGCACAGTATGTATGGAAGAGCAAATGAATGGAGATCGCAGCTGAAAATATCCTGCCCGGCAATGCTAAGCAAAATCCTGAGATTTACTCAAAAGAAAAAAATAAGGAAACTGTACTACGTGTTGCTCATTTATCGGCACTGTTCTGGAGTGTTTAGAACAACTAGACGATAAAAGGTGGGAATATTGTTGGGCTGTAGGAGATGATGAGTTGGTGGACTCAGAAAAATAAGGAAAGATTTGTACAGTAAAACTAGAATGAAGGAAGAGGTTATCTACACTCAGAGAAACAGAGGACAAATAAGTGCAGCGTGGTCTTACGTAGATGGAAATGAATGTATTTGTCTAGATATGACTATTTATGGCTAATCATATGTATGTGCAAGTGCTTGTAGTGGTGTATGTGTGTTTATATAGGTGTATCTTTGTGTGTATGTCTTTGCATGT
This sequence comes from Notamacropus eugenii, assembly GCF_028372415.1. Lineage (NCBI taxonomy): Eukaryota > Metazoa > Chordata > Mammalia > Diprotodontia > Macropodidae > Notamacropus > Notamacropus eugenii. The sequence continues at coordinate 7,570,984 of NC_092875.1, read as the reverse complement.
GTGCATATATGTATGCATGTATATATATGCATTCATATGTATGTCTCTGTGTGTGGATATATATACCTCTTTATGTATGTATATGTGTATATATACATATACATGACTAATTGTGCCTTTGGCGGGGAGGAAGGGGAAAATGAACAAATTCTGAAGTGTAGAGCAGAGAAGAAAAGAAAACTCACAAGAAAGCAAGGAAAAGATGAACAGCTCTCAACAAGATGCACAGTGTTTATCATAGAGGCTTTCTTGAAATGGACGTTTATTTCTGTATATTTTGAATCTTCTTCCACATTGCTGCTGTGCACGTGGCTTTTTCCTCTTCTATTTTTTGGTATTACTTTAGTTTTGGCATATGGTTGTTTCTTTTTCCTTTTCTTAGATTGTATTTAAATTAGAAATAAAAGTGCTATTGCTCTCATGCCCTTACTCAGCTGGTTCTCTGTCTATTTTATCTAATATTCTGCCCTTTGTTTCTGCAAGAACTCTTTTTTGTGAGCTTGACAAATATTATTTCATTTTATCTTCATAACTACTGTGAGAGTAAATGCTATTATTTTTCTCATTTGAAAGGGAAACTGAAGCAGAGAGAGGTTAAGAGACTTGCTCAGGGTCACACAGCTGGTAAATGTGTGGGTTGTGAGTTGACCTGGGGTCTTTCTAAATAGAGGCCCAGTACCATATCAACCATACAATCCAGATGTCTAAATACTTCACTACCTAGAAGATATTTAGAAAATTGGCATTTCTTCACAAAGGATGACTTAAAATTATAGTCGGTCTATAAAAGAGCTTTCTTTTTGCCATCCTGGAGAAACTGAAAGAAAATTTAGAGGAAAACAGGACTCCAGACACACTAAGTGAGAACACATTTTGATGGAGAAGAGAGAGACTTGGAAGAGGGGAGAGGCAAGTAAAAGAAACCCCACAAAGGGGCCCAGAATTAGCTGCTGCTCATCCATGTCCCACATGCAATGTTCCTCCAGCTTATTATCCCACATCTCATGAAGCAGCTTCCTACTTATACCTCCACTGAATAAGAGGAGAAAAAGTCAGATGCCAGTCAGAATGAGAACTCTGTGGCACTTTGGGGTCTTTCAGAAAAAGGAAGACAGTCTTCATCCTCATGAATAGCAAGGAAAATCAACAGTCTAAGCTCCAGCAGAACTCTTATGACATCATCCTTATCCCAGTGAGTGAACCTCCAGAAATCCAGACTCCCTGATGACTCTAGAGCACATGAAACCACGTGGTGACAAAGGAAGGAACAGATTTATGTCTTAGTTATTCACTGGAGTCTGACACTGGCAAACACTGCTGAACCCCAAAACACAATAATACTTTGCTTCATCCTCAGGTTGGCCAGGGATGGTGAGGGCAGTTTTGTTCCCCAGGAGGGAGCATGAAAACTGGGCAGGGATACCAGGGTACCTGATGATAACACTACCCATTAGTCCCTGGGGAACATGCCCCAAACCCTGCTGGACTCAGAGAGCAGAATTATTAGTGGTGACAGGTCTGGTGCAAGAGTCACAGGTCATTGTGACTCTCTGTCCTTGGACAGAGAATGCTGACTCCTTACTCACCACAGATTGCAAACTCACCCCTGAAATCTAAAGAGGGGCATACACACATTTCTCTTAAGGGCTCCTCTTTCTGCCCCCAATAAGCCCAAAGGATTTGCTCAGACCTATGCAAAGAGTGAGCAGTAGGATGAGAGAGGACACCTAAGTCATGGTGAAGATTTGCCTGGGAGCTCTTCTTCCAAGGGCCACACAACTGGGGTTAGCACCCACAAACTCTCTTATCCTTAATGGTCCACAGGCATTTAGATCTTTCCCTTCCTCCATATTTCTTTGGTGCCTTTGGGTTTGTTTTTGGCTTCCACCAGAGCAGAAGCTGAAGGAATACTGGAGCATTAGCTCCTTGCTCAGTTGGGAAAATTCCAGTTTGTCCAACAGCGTCCTCTACTGGCAAAGGCTAATAAAAAGGGTTTCTTCAGAGAAGTACATTCTTGTAAACCTCACCATCCAATGTGACTAATTCCCCTAATGAATAAGGTAATGTACTGTTCAGAGAGATACATGTGCGTATTTGAAAGTAATACCAAGAACATCCATTGGTACACAAACTCTGGTCATCTTCCCCACCTCCCCCAATAAGGGGCCTTCTCTGAGGATAAAAAAATGTTTAAGGGCCTGTGCCTAGGATTTTTCTCAGTATTTATTTTTTCCAATTATTGTGAAAATCAACACATTAAAGAAACACAAGTAGTACTCAAAGATGGACATAGAGTAACAAAAATTTCCACATTTCCCCAGTGATCCGTTTGCCTTCTACTTTAGAGACAAAATTGTGGAATTTGAGGTGGAAGAAAGAGATGCTGTTCCCTTACAATTCTACAGGAGAAGAAGCCTCCCCTTTAAGGTGAAAAATGTCACTGGTGGCAACTCAAAAATAAGGGAGTTACCCAAGAGAGTTTTGGAACCAAGTCTTCTCCCCTGATTCAGGCTGAACCACCCTCTCCAATTTTGGGAAATAAAATTTATAAAGGTAAACTGAGGGACAGTGCTCCAGGTGAAATCAGTTTACTTAGAGTGCCATGAATAACTCTTAACAAAGTGGATAAACTTAACAATATCAGTAAAGCTAGTAATTCCAGTGAGCAAGAGGGGACACTCTTTTCTCTTTGTTGACACAATACAGAAAAAGGGATCTTGGTAGGTGTGGAGAAATGGTGATAGTTTGGAAAGTTGGACAGGAACATTTCAATTGACTTCTCTAAGATAGGTAGATTGGGATTCATGTAAGGCTAATCACTACCCCTCTCTAATAATCAAGAAATTTTCTTTGTTTGCTGGTACCCATTGGCATCTCTCATCCTTGCCATGGGATCACAGTTACTAGGCTTCCTGTATCCTTGGAAGACATTTTTAAAAAATCCCAAATCCTGTGATTGCTCAAGAGCTGACAACATATCATTCAGGGACTGTACCAAGTCAATTGGTGGGGGTTTAAGATACCAACCAGATGTCTTGAAAATATCCCAGGGGCTACTGGTATCACAGATATCAACTTTTCTTCTAATCATAACTTTAAACTAACTCAGAGGGAAAACTCAATTCCTAAACTCAGCTCAAGGACTTAGAAAAGTAACTTTAGGAATAAAATTCATATCGATTTAATTTTCCTCTCTGACTGTCCATCAGGGATCTTTGACCACAGCCATCCATCAGTCAGATGAAAAAACTCTGAGAATTGAGGGAGGCTCACAGGTGAGAGAGTTCTTTCCTTCCCCAATTCCCAGACATTTCTAGGTTTTATACTTTCACATTCCAATGTTTGTTTTCCCTCCTGGTAGAATGGAAACCCCCTGAGGCCTGAAAGGGCTTCATTTTTGCTGTTTTCATCTTGCAGAGTGCTTAGCACATAGTTGGTACTTCATAATTGCTAGTGGGGTGATTGTTCAGAACATTTTTGCACATAAAGATTCTGTTCATCTAGGTTAAGCAACCTGAATTCATCCAGGGCATCTAAGGGATCTCTTCCTTTTTCTTTAATTGTTTTGCTCATCAGCTCCCCATTGGCCATTTCTTCTCCATCTTTTTCAGGTCACAAGTGACTGTTCTGGGCAGAGAAAACAGAAACAAAAAGGCTGGAGCACCTATGTCTTCATTCTATTTCAGGAATCATCCTCCTTCCCATCTCTAGCAGGCAGCCACTGCCTTCAGTGCTCCCCTCTTCCCCCAAGACAGACCCAAATGGCAGTATCATTGTCACCCTTAATAATTATCTGGTAGTTTGATTGGTATGGCATTGAATATAAATTCATTTAGGTAGAATTGTCATTTTTATTATATTGGTTCAGTCTACCCATGAGCAACTAATGTTTTTCCACTTACCTAGATCTGACTTTATTTGTGCAAAAAGTGTTTTGTAATTGTGTTCATATAGTCCCTGGATTTGTTTGGGCAGGTAGATGCCCAGATGTTCTATATTGTTTACTGTAGCTTTAAATGAGATTTCTGTTTCTATCTCTTGCTGTTGGGCTTTCTTAGTAATATATAAAAATGCAGGTGAGTTATGTGGGTTTATTTTGTAACCTGCAACTTTGCCAAAGTTGTTTAGTATTTCAATTAGCTTTTCATTGATTTTCTGAGATTCTCTAAGTATATCATCACATCATCTGCTAAGAGTGATAACTTAGTTTGTTCTTTGCCTATTCTAATTCTTCAATTTTTTCTTCTCTTATTGCTACAGCTAACATTTCTAGTACCATGTTGAATAATAGTGGTGATAATGGACATCCTTGTTTCACCCCTGATCTTTCTGGAAATGCATCTAGCTTATCCCCATTGCATGTAGTGTTTGCTGAGGGTATTAGATAGATACTGCTTATGATTTTATGGAAATTTCCGTTTATGCCTATGCTCTGCAGTGTTTTCAATAGGAATGAGTGTTGTGTTTCCTCTAAAGTTTTTTTGCATATATTGAAAAAATCATGTGGTTTCTGTTAGTTTTGTTGCTGATGTGATTAACAATGCTAATAGTTTTCCTAATATTGAGCCAGCCCTGCATTCTTGGTATAAATCCTACCTGATCATAATGTATTATTCTGGTCATAAGTCTTTTTGCTAATACCTTATTTAAAATTTTGCATCTATATTCATTAGAAAAATGGGTGCATAATTTTCTTTCTCTATTTTAGCTCTTCCTGGTGTAGGGATCAGAACGATATTTGTATCATAAAAAAAATTTGGTAGGACTCCTTCTACCCCAATTTTCCCAAATAGTCTATAAATTATTGGCCTTAACTTCTCTTTAAATGGTTGCTAGAATTCACTTGCAATTCCACCTGGTCCTGGAGATTTTTTACTAGGGAGTTCATTGAAGGCTTGTTCAATTTCTTTTTCTGAGATGGGATTATTTAAGTATTCAACTTCCTTTTCTGTTCATCTAGGCAACATATATACTTTAAAATAGTCATCCATTTCATTTAGTTTGTTGAATTACAGGCACACCATTGGGCAAGCCAGTTCGTAATTCTTGTTTTAACTTCCTCCTCATTGGAAGTTCACCCTTTTCATTTTTGATATTGGTAATTTGGTTTTCTTCTTTCTTTTTTTGTCAAATTGACCAAAGATTTATCAATTTTATTGGTTTTTTCATGGAACCAACTCTTAGCTTCATTTATTAGTTCAAAAGCTTCCTTAATTTTAATTTTATTAATCTCTTCTTTGGTTTTCAGTATTTTTAATTTGGCATGTATTTGTTCTTTTTCTAGCTTTTTCAGCTGCATGTCCAATTCATTGATCTCATCTTTCCCTATTTTATTCATGTAGGTCTTAAATGATATAACACTTCCCCTAAGAACTGCTTTTCCAGTATCCCATAATATTTGGTAGGTTGTCTCATTATTGTCATTCTCTTGAATGAAGTTGTTGATTGTTTCTATGATTTGTTGTTTAACTTACTCATTCTTTAGGATTAGATTATGTGGTTTCCAATTAATTTTTGTTTCATTTTTACATGACTTTTTGTTACATATAATTGTTATTGCATTGTGATCTGGAACTTGACTATGATATTCCCTGATGTTTTTAGTTTGGGATCCCTTTCAGTAGGTGAATCCTGGATTTTTTCAATGACTGTTTTGCTCTCAAGATTTCCAGTCCTGCATTGGGCCCCTTCATCCATAGGAAGAGGGAATCCCCTTTGTGATTTTCCTATCCTCACAGGCTGAGGAACTACTTACTTCTTTGGCTGATCTCATTATTCTAGGACTTTTATCTGAGGAAATACTCTCAGGATTTTTCATGGTCCACAAGTGGAGGCAGAGAGCATTTACTGATCACTGGGAGCCGTCTTGGCTGCTAGAAACTGAAGTAGGTCCAATGATTTCTTTGCTATCCCAATAGATTCAAAACAATGGTATAAATTTGTTTTCATGTGGCAGGGCCAACAATATACTTCTACATGCTTGCCACAAAGATATCTGCATAGCCCCACTATTTGTCATAGCATTGTTCCTGAACATTTGGATGAATTAGAGCTACCTGGTGTGCAGCTTAGCCATGACATAGATGATATTATGACGCAGTGAAAAAATGTAAAAGAAGTGGAGAAGAGTTTGACACTTTTAATTGAGCATATGAAAAACAAAGAGTGGGAGATTAACCCTGCAAAGTTTCAAGGGCCAGCTCTAACTGTAAAGATTTTGCATATGCAATGGAATCAGGGTCTAAAAGAGATTCTCTCACAAACCTGGAAAAAGATTCAGGATTTTCATATGCCCCAAATAAGAAAGGGGCCCAAAATTTCATAGGATTCCTTGGATATTGGAGATGCCACATACCAAATCAATAACAAATTATGAAACCCTTATTTGAAATTACCAGGAAAAATAAGAATTTGATTGGGCACTTGATCAGAGTATAGCTTTTGGAGAAGCAAAAGCTGCTATATAATGGGTCCTATATTGGTCTATGCAGTGACCCAGTGGAACTGCAAGTGATTTTATAGGATCAATATGCAAACTGGTATTTATGGCAAAAAAAAAAAAAAAAGCTGAAATATTCCCTTAGGATTTTTGTCTAGGAAACTCCCTTAATCTAGAGCCAATAAACCCCTTTTGAAGAACAGTTGCTAGTTGCATATTGGGCTTGGGTAGAGACTGAACTACTGACTTCAGGCCACAAAGTAATATTAATGCATGGAATACTGATTATGCCTTGGGGAATGAATATCCCAGCTTCTCACTGAATTAGACATGTGCAAGAGGCTAGCATAATTAAATGCAAATGATATATTCAAAATAAATTAAAAACTGGCCAAAGTTGAGTTTCTACTTTACATAAATCTACAAGAAACATAGGAAAATGATGGAAAATGAGGGAAATGATGCACCCCCTGAACCAAAGAAAAATGTGGTACAGTCCTTGGTAAAATGGAATGAGGGATATGACGGATTAGCTGAGGAGAAAAACAGGCATCCATGTTTTACTGATGGGACAGCATCAATAACTCATATGCTAGGCATACTTTGGAAAGTACTGGGATAGGCAGAAGTAGTCAATGTGCTAAACATATGGCAGTACACCAAGGTTTCAGAACGGAACAAGGAAGATAGTGTCATATATACATTGATTCTTGGGCTAATGGGTTAGCTACATGGATGCCCATGTGGAAAAATTAAAATTAGGAAATTCATGGGAAACAATCCTGGGACAAAACATTATGGGAAGATATATGGCACATGTCTTTGGTTACCAATTTGTCAATTTTTCATAGAGATGCTCACGTGGCCCCACCATGCCACAACATGAACACAAGGCACATGCCGATCGCCTAGAAACAGTTACTGCTCAGCATATTGTCCCTACTCTGACACCAAATGATCCTGTGCTAGCAGAATAGGTTCATTAAACAGTCAGCCATTCAGGGGTCCAAGCCAAACACCAGTGGGCCCTAGGCTGAGGTATTAGTATCTCTCATTCATTGTTAAAACAAGTAGCAGAGGAATGTTATATATGTCATTTGGAAAAGGAACTAACTGTTCCTCAGGTAGTAAATAAGGAAATAGCAAGGGGAAAGTGCCAGCCTGAATCTGAGAAATAGATTATTTTGTTCACCTACCCCAAGAAAAAGGATGCAAATTTGTACGTACTTGTGTTGATTCCCATTCAGGTATATTAGTGACCCATGGAACTCAGTAAAACCCCTGTACAACTCTTGATGTCATAAGTATTTATTATAGAACCCCAATGCAGATTAAAAATGGTTGCATTTCAAAGGTAAGAAAGTGAAAAGATATTGTGTATTAAACAACATAGAATGAATATACCATATTCCATATTATCCACAAGCTTCCAGCATAATTGAAAGAAGGAATGGATTATTGAAAGAACAGTTTAGGAAGTGAAGTTTTAATAATTCTTACCACCATTGGAAACATAATTTGTTCACTACTTTATGTAATTTGAATAATAGATCATTGAGACAATTACACCTCTAGCTCGAATTGTAACCTCAGATCTGCAAATTAGAAAACAACAAACACATATGATTCCAAATACTGAGTGAGTGGAATAGGTTTAATGAAGACTTCTCAGATTGTAATTCTTCTCCCAGGGGTGAGGTAAGACCGAGAGGCTCAAGGTTACTATATTTTTAGAACAGGATAATTCCATATAAGGATATAAAACTGTGTAGTAAATTAGGGTCTCAATGATTGGATGAAACTTACATAATTCTTCGATGTCTTCATTTCAAAAGGGATTGGTTAGATTTCGCATATAGAATGTAAGGTCATAGTCTCAGCTAATGAGAATAATGGTCAGTGGAGGGGGAGGGACTTGCATTAGGGTCTATATAAATCACTGCCTTTTCTTTGTCTTCGGCTTTCCTACTCCAGGTGAACTGGTATAGGATTGTCCTGCTTCTCGAGAATTGAATAAATAAACTATCTGTCATCACTTTGAGAGGCCTCTGAGTAATTAATTGAAGTAGGGACCTGAGCTATCCCACACATGAGTATTAGACTGTGAGGCCACATGTCCCAGCACTGTATGCAGGGACATCAGGTTTAGCAGGATATGATTTACATTGCTTAGAAGAGGTTTGGTTGGAGAGCAAAGAAATAAGAAAAACGTCTACTGGAATATATATGAAAATTCCTAAAATTCATTTTGGACAGATATCGCCTAAATTAGGATTAGCATTTCAAGGAATACATGTTGACTTGAGTGATAGATTCTAATCATCAAGAAGAAATTATTGTGACACTTCAAAATTTAGGTGAAGAACCTACAGATTTGTAAAAATGGTAGAATACTCCAAGTGATTATTACACCTTCTGAAACAATACCCCTTGTGAAAACTGACTCTCCTTCCCAAATAACCAACAGAGGATCCAAAGGATTGGGATCCCCTAATAGAATAAAATTGGAAGCCAAAGTATGGGTAAAATGGAAGCCAGATGATGTTCCAAAAACTGAAAATTACAGCACAGCTGAAACATAATACCATAACTGTTGTTTATTCAAGAGAAGATGATTACCAAATTCTACCCTTAACTCATATATTCATATTCATGGTATGAATGAGGCTATAATAGTGGGTTCATGAACTCCAGAAACTTAACTGACCCTAAATCTAATCTGATTCTGGTTATTGTTTAGTTGTCTCTTTTTGACTTTTACTGTGTCAAACTTGTTTACTAGATTTGTTTCCTGCAGGCTTAGTACCCTCCACGTGCAGATGCCTGATTGCTTAAGCTGGATGTCCCGCCCCGCCCCCCCCCCCCCCCCCCCCCCCCCCCGGCCACAATTGAGATGTGTCAGCCTGGGCCCTGGATGCTAGCTAAAGAATTGAAATCTCCAATGGGACTTCTTGGTGCAGGGATAGCTCTATGTCCAATTTCACCAGGAAGTAGCCAAAGAAGAAGAGATCTTTGCCCCTTACCCTAAGGTTTTGGGCCCTCTTCATTTGAGGGGGGAATTATTGAGTGTTTTTTCTCAGGTTCCATCCTAAAATAATCTTATATGTGCTTATTTTGTGTGATGCCTGCTGCAATTCTTTTGATACCAGTTGCCCCACCACCATAAGGAATGAATAGGAAAGATCTTGGGGCCAAATGTAATGGTAATTTAAATAGAAAATTCCTTTCCATTCTTAACAGGCACATGTCACCTGCTCAAATTGCCTGGAAACATAAGTCATATGTGGTGGGAGGAGCTTGCTAAACAGGTGGAACAGGATGGGTGGAACAGAACTAGGAGGAAGTTGGTGAAAGTATTTAGAACTGAGGAGAGAGGACACAGGAAGACACAGCTAGTCTTGTGAGTGCTTGCTTCTGGGAAGTCCCTCACATGGGGGAGTTGGGGGGGTAAGTCTTGGGAATGGTGTTGTCCCCTGCAGTGCTAATGTATATTGGCTTCTTGGTCACTATGATGCATTTGACTTTCTGTTGTTGGGATTTGCCTTTCTGGTGTCTGAATAAATGTTTTTCTTCTGCCTTCTATATGGAGAATCTGTTAATGTTTTGGGATTCAGGCCTGTGCTGGCATATTCATAGTCACTGTTTGTGCTGTCAACTTTTTCCTTATCCATACAGAATTTCTATATTTTGGTGCATCTTATCTCTTCTAATTAAATGGAAAGTCCTTGAGGGAAGAGACTGCTTTACTTTGGTTACTGAAGTCTCAGCACCTGGCACTTAGTAGAAGTTCCTTAAGAAATGGATATTATTTGGTTGTTGTCCTTATTCTTTAGTATGTTTTTTATCTTATATGTCAGGCAATTTGAAGTCATCAAGAGCAGCTTAGTGTCTGCTTATTTTCTAGATTATTAGCTCTCTGTGGACTATTTTATGTTCAGACATTTTCAGATCAATGGTCTTTATTCTGGGCAGAGCAAATAGAAGCCAAAGAATCTTTGAGCAGAGCAACCTTCTCTTTGTCTCAGACATCCTCCTCCCACTCCCTATCAGCAAACATCCTTTTCGTTCTGTGTTCTCATTCTTTCCCTCAACGTTGTCAGAAACCACCTTACCTCTGTTGCCTGGAACATTCCTCACCAGTCTCAGCTGTGTTCCTGGCCCACTGAGATTGCCCTCCAAGAGCTGACCCTTCCTTTTATGTCTTTCCTACTGCCAGGGAATTTCCCAGACCCTCTTGCAGAGATTCAGGGAATGATCTTGGATAATGTACCTTAGTGAGGAAATTGGTTGTTTTGAAGATTCTATAAACTTGTATGGGGAATTTTTATTTTCCTTCATTTTTTTCTACTACTCAGGACTTATATTCATTCCTCCTACCATTTTGATTAGCAGAAACATGTCTTCTATTAATATTAATCTCATCTGACTGAAATCTAATGGATAGTAGCATCATTTTAAGAAAGAACATTCTTCAACTAAGAAGCCAAGAAGGATTTTGAGCTTCTCAAAGAGATTTCACTATTTGTGGAAAGGATTCTAAAACCTAGTTGTATGAGTCAAGCTTTCCTTAATCTAACTTTTTGGTTCTCTTTGAGACACTGAAGTTATTTTCCTCCTATTATTCTGTTACTACTCTTTAAAATGAAAACTTTCTGTTGTGAGAAGGGTGTATCCTGCAAAGCCAGTGTTTAAATCTGTAACATTCCCCAGGGAGTTTATGGAACTCAGGACTGGCTGGTTCTTTAGGAATCCATGAAATATTCAGTAACCTTGACCAAGCACATACTAAGTGCTTGGTTGTGGGCCAGGCACTGGAGATGTTCAGATGTGTTTCTCTATCATTACCTGCCTAACCCCATCCCTGTTTCTCCAGCCCCAGTGTCCCTCATTGTACCCTTGGTGATACCAGGTTTCTTTACTGAGGCTCAAACTTGAGATCACCAAGGTCAGTGCAGAGCAACATGTCATTCACATAGGGTCTCATAGAGTAATTAGTTGTCAGTCGTTAAATTCTAATTTTTAAAGAATTATTTTCTTCATTGAGCTTTTGTACCTCCTTTTCCATTTGGCCAGTTCTATTTTTTTCAAGGGAGTTATTTTCCCCCACAAATGTTTTTTATATCTTTTCCCATACAATTTATTCTTTTACTCTTGATTCACTTGTAGAACTCTCATTTCTTTTCCCATATTTGTTCTATTATCCTAACTTTTAAAATCCATTCTAAGCTCTTCCAGGAACTCTTTATGAGTCTGAGACCAAATTAGATTTTTCTCTAAGGATTCACATATAGCCATTTTGATACAGCTATCCTCTTCTAGTTTTATGCCTTGATCCTTTCTATCATCATTTTAACTTTCCAGTCAAGATTTTTTATTTTCTTATAATTGGTGCATCTTTTGGTACTTCGTGTTCTTAAGTAGAATTGTGTTCTGGTCCTGCATTGTCCTAACCTTTTAGTGTTGGGGCTTTGGATCTTATTGTTGACTTTCACTGAGTATCTGGACTAAGCTGCCTGCTTTCTCTGGAGGTTAGACTTTCCTTCTGACTTGTGCTGGGAGTTTCTACTTTACATGAATCTATAGCAAACATAGATACTCAGGAAAATGATACACTCCCTGAATCAAAGCAACAGTTCATAAAGTCCTTGCTAAAATAAAATGAGGGATATGTTGCATTAACTGAAGAACGAAAGAGACTTTCATGGTTTAATGATGGGACCACAAAATGTTTGGGCCAAAAAAAGACATTGGAAAGCAGTAGCCTATAACCATATACTAGGTGGACTTTGGGAAGTCCTGGGATAGGTGGAAGTAGTCAATATGCTGAACTTATGGCAGTACCTCAAGCTATCAGAAGAGAACAAGGGCTGTGTCATATATTCATTGATTCATGGGTGGTGGCTCATAGTTTAGCTACATGGATGCCCATGTGGAAAAATCAAAATTGGGTAATTCATGGCAAAAAATTCTAAAGCAAAAAATTATGGGAAGATATATGGAACATGTCCAACCAAAGACATGTTCTTTGGTTACTAATTTATCAGTTTTTCATGTAGGTGCTCATGTGGCCTCATCATTAACACAACTTGAATACAATGCACATCCTGACCCACCAACAACTGTTACTACCCAGCATGTTGTCTCTCTTCTGACACCAATCTATGATATGGTACTGGCAAAATATGTCCACCAAATTGTGAGCCATTTAGGGGCCTAGGCCACACACAAGTAGGCAGAAGACCAAAGTTTTAGCTTCTCTCATTCATTGTTAAAACAAGTAGCAGAGGAATGTTATATATGTCATTTGGAAAAGGAACTAATTCTTCCTCAGGTAGCAGCTGGGGAGATATCAACGGGAAAAGTACCAGCCCAAATTTGGCAAAGAGGTTGTTTTGAACCCCTACTCCAAGATAAAGGATGTAAATTTATATGTACTTTTGTTGACACCTATTCAGGTGTACTAGTGGTTTGTCCCTATAAGAATATGAACCAGAAAAACACCTCTAAATCTTTAGGTATTACAAGTCTATATTATGGAACTCCAGTTCAGGTTCAGAGTGACAGGGGATCACATTTCAAAGGTAGTGAAATGAAGGGATACTGTGTATTAACCATCATGAAATGGATCTACCATATTCCATCTTATCCACAAGCATCTGGGGTAGTTGCAAGAACAAATGAATTATTGAAAGAACAGTTAAGGAATTTAAGTTCTAATAATTTTTATCAACATTGGAAACGTAATTTGTTCCCCACTGTATATAACTGAATAATAGACCATTGGGAGGAATTACACCTCTAGCCAGAATGATAACCCCAAATCTGAAAATTAGACAACAAACACATAAGATCCCAAATACTGAGTATTAGATTGTGAGGCCAGTTGTCCCAGCACTGTACCCAGGGATACCTAGTTTGGTCGAATAAGATTTACATGATTTAGAGGACTTTTGGTTAGAGAGTAAAGAAATAAGAATAATCTCTACTGGAATGTATATGAGAATTTCTACAACTCATTTTGGAAGGATGTTACTAAAATCAGGATTAACTGTTCGAGGAATACATGTATCAACTAGAGTGATAGATTCTAATTATCAAGAAGAAATTATCCAGAACCTAAGCGAAGAACTCATACAATTTTGTAAAAATAATAGAGTAGTTCAAGTGATTTTTATTCCTTCTGAAATAATACCCCTTGTGAAAAGTGACCCTCCTTCCCAAATAACTAGTAGAGCAACCAAAGGATTGGGTTCTACTGATAGAATAAAATTGGAAGCGAAAATATATGTAAAATAGAACTCTGACGATGTTCCAAAGCACGCAGAAATTACAGCAAACCTGAAAGATAACACTGTAACTATTGTGCTGTAAGAAATAATGAGCAGGAAGACTTCAGAGAGGCCTGAAAGGACTTATATGAACTGATGCTGAGTGAAAGGAGCAGAAGCAGGGGAACATTGTAACATTGTAACATTGAAACATTGTAACAGTAACAGCCAGTGTGGGAGGACTGTTTCTGGTAAACTTGGCCCTTCACAGAAAACATTCCCAAAGGACTCTTGAAGCAAAATACCATCCACATCCAGAGAAAGAACTCTGGAATCAAAATGCAAAATGAAGCAGACTATCTTTTCTGTTGTAACGCTTTGTGTTGTTTTGTTCTCTGCATGGTTTCTTCCATATGTTTTAATTTTTCTATGTAATATGACTAATGTGAAATTGTGTTCAATAAGAATGTTTTTGTAGAGCCCATAAAAATTGAATGCCTTCTTGGGGAGAGATGAGGAAAGGAGGAGGAATGCACCGTCCCCCCCGCCCCCTGCGATGGCAGAAAAGCAGGGAGGGAGAAGGGGAGGAAGGGGCCTGAGGGACAAGGTGATTCTGCCTTGTGCTCACCAGGCAACCCTCTGGATCCCAGAGGGGAGGGCACAGGGGGAGCAGCCCTGGCAGGGTTTTTATCTCACTTCCCCCTCAGTCTGGATCACTGTGAATATCAGCAGTGTAATCCCCCACCTGACAGTAATAATCAGCCTCGTCCTCAGCCTGGAGCCCAGAGATGCTCAGGGTGGCCGTGTTCCCTGACTTGGAGCCAGAGAATCTGTCAGGGATCCCTGAAGCCTTTTTATCATCACCAAGTATCAGCAGCATAGGGACCTGGCCAGGTTTCTGCTGGTACCAGGATACATAACCACTACTAAGTCCATCCCCAGCACAGGAGATGGAGGCTGTCTCTCCCAGGCTCTTGGACACTGAAGGAGGCTGAGTCAGCACATAGGAGGCCCCAGAACCTGCAAGAGAAGGACAGAAGAGATTGGGCAGAGACAAAGGCCTTTCCTCCTCAAGGGGAGGCTGAACTTTCAAGTGGCTTCAGGATTGAGCTCAGGGCAGGACAGTGAGGAGTCCCGGGGTAACCTCACCTGTGTAGACAGTCAGGAGGGAGAACAGCAGAGAGATCCAAGCCATGGTCAAGGTTCCTCCCACAGCTCTGTGTCCTGAGGCTCCCCAGCTGGGGCTCGGCTCCCCCAGGGCTCTCTTAAGACCAGCCCAGGCCCTGCAGGGAGGAGGCCTCCACATGCAAATCTGCCCTTCCTCTGTATACCTGAAGGAGGGGCCTCAGATAATGACTGACTCACCCTGTGAGTTCCTGGGGCAGATGGGGCTGGTCCTTCTTCTGGCAGCGGAGGGTCATCATGAGCCCTGAGGTCATTTCCTCTTCTGAGATTCTGGGATTCTGGGAGTCAGGTCCATTCCTCCTCAGACCTGTGTCTGATGCTCCAGGACTTTGCCACTGTACCTGAACTGCTCTCTGCTCTTGGCCCTTCCCTGTGCCCTAGAGCCTTCTCCCCATGGTCCCTCACCCCCCACCCCCATGATGACCCATTCCCCTCTTTGTGAGTTCCCCAGACCCTGCTTGGAGACAGCCAGACTTCCTCCCCTCCAGTTGTGCCTGTGACTCTGGAGGATTCAGACACACCTTGAAAACGGCCTTGTCTCTTCCATCACTGTGGGCCCCTTTCAGGGGATCTCTTCTATATTAACATGTGAACTCCATCATGGTAAGGTTTGTCTGTTTATCAGCATTGGCATTTAGCACAGGGCCTGGTACAGAGCAAGGGATTAAGAAATGCTTCTTGCCTTGCTTGGCCTCCTATCCAGAGCTGTCTCAGGACTATCCAAAGCAAGAATTATCAGTGAGTGGGCACTGATTCTGTCCCCAAATCCCCAGGGCTACTGTTACTCAGGCCTCTCAAGAGACTGAGGAGGAAGGAAACCAGGAACTTGCTCACTCTGGGCATCATTTCACCGTGGGTAAAATGAGGGGATTGGACCAGGGGGTCTCTAGCCTCCCTTCCAGCTCTGATCTGCAATAATGAAGACCAAAGAGCCTACTTTCTTCTGATATTCTAAGGACATTCTCCAAATTCTGAGGCCCTTATGGCATCAAAGTTGGGTGTAAAGTTGAAGAAAATGAAATTTCTATCTTTACTTTTTAACATTTATTTAAGTTAAGAAAATAGAGATTGTCCCATGAGCACTTTGGCTATATTCGGAGGATCCTCTTAAATTATTTTATTCTCTAGTTTCTAGGTTTGATGCTTTAGGCCATATGGGGAATGAGAGTTCTCCCTGGGCCCCCAAAGTCCCAGCATCAGAATGAGGGAGTCCATCTGGACCCCAGACTGAGCACACAGCTGAGCTGGAGAGGATCTGGGCAGTCCTCTCAGCCTCTGCTCTTTCTGGCCTCAGCCCTGCTAAGATTATCTCCCCTGGGCTAGGTCTCCCTTTTCTTTCCAATCTGAATGAAAGAAGCTTTCAGATGTATGTTGATAGAGAAGGAACTGCACCAGGAGGTCACCACAGGCCTTTGAAGCAGGGGTAGATTTTTGGTCATTGGTTCAGAAAGAGAAAGAATGGACCAGCTTTGCTTCCTCTCTGAGGTCGGAGTTCATCCTTCCTTCTTGCCTGAGCCTTGATCCTCTCCCTGCTTTGGTCTCTGTTTTTTCTCCTTTCCTTTGTCCTTTGGTTTCCTCCCCAGACTCAGATCATTCTGTGTCATCTCCCCTGTGACATTATTTCCACCATTCTAGGCCTCACTGAGAACCAGGCAAGGATCCCAGGGCACCTGGTGGTAATGCCATCCATCATTCCCCAAAGAAGATGCCCCAAACCCTGCTGGACCCAGAGAGCAGTGTTACTGGTGGTGATAGGTCCCATGATACAGCCACAGGTCATTGTGTCTGACCCTCCTGGAGCCATGGACAGTGATGACTCCTGACTCACCACAGGCTGAGAACTGGCCTCTGAAATTGGAAGGAAGATACACACCAGGAGCATTGCTCTGTAGGCTTCTTCTTTCTGCCCCACAATAAGTTCAGAGGATTTACCCTGACCCATGCCCAGAGTAAGCAGCAGGATGAGAGAGGGTGCCCAGGCCATGGAGGAGATGTGCCTGTGAGCTCTTCTTCCAAGGACCACACAGCTGGGGCTGGCACACACAGGCTCTCTTATCCTTCACGGATCACAGGCATGCAGATCTTCCCCTTCCTCCATCTGTCTTTGGTGTCCGTGAGTTGGTTTTTGGCTTCAACCAGAGAAGAGGCAGAAGGCACTCATCGGGCATTAGCTCCATGTTCAGTTTGGAAAGACCCCATTTTGTCCAACAATGACCTCTACTGGCAAAGGCCAGTAAATGCTACTTCTTCAGAGAAGTACATTCCTGTAATCCTCATCTTCCTATGGGAGTGTACCACCAGGTAATGTTATTTTTGAAAAAATAAAATGAAAGTCTAGAAGAATCCACTAGCCTGGGTTTTTCAAAGCTGAGACAGCTAGAGGTGCCTCCAGGAAGTTAAATGAGCTGTAATCTCGTCTCCTAGAAGATGGTGGAGTGTCTTAACACGTTTTTGACTCAGACCTTGGGAACCAATGAACTTGGTGAAAGACTCAGAAAGACTTTCAGATATGAAATAATAATAATGGTAATGATAATAATAACAAATATGTCAGAAAGTACACCCAAACTCTTTGAATATAAGTGGAAAACTCAGTAGGGAAAGAATTAACAATAGAATGCAACATGGCCTCCAGATCTATTCAATGAGTTCACATGTCTAAGAATAAATTGTGTAAAACAAAGGAAAAAAAAATACCTAATGCTTGATAAGATAGAGTACACTGTGGATTTGAGGAGAACATGGAACCACGACATCCTGTTCCTGCATGGTTCAGAAAAAGCAAATGCAAGAATAGATCTAATTAAAAGAGATAAGGAAGGAAACTGTATCTTGCTAGCTAGTACCAGAGGCAATGAAGTGATAATATCAGCACTAAACATGTAGGCCTCAAATGGCATAGCACTCCAGAATTTTAGAAAAGTTAAGTTCGTTACAGGAAGAAATAGACAACAAAATTATACTAGTGGGGGTTAGGTACAAAAGACAGAGTAGTCAGTGACTATGCCTGTCTACTGTTTGATAAAACAAAGACTCCACCTTCTGGAATAAGAACTCACCATTTGACAAAAACTTAAGGGAAAGCTGGAAAATAGTATGGCAGAAAATAGGCATAGACCAACATCTCACACCTTATATGAACATAAGGTCAAAATGTGTATATGATTTACACAAAAGGCATGAAACCATAAGCAAGTTAGGAGAGTAAAGAACAGTTTACCTGACAGATTTATAGAGAAGGAAAGATTTTCAACCAAACAAAAGACAGAGGACATTATGGAACGCAAAATGGATAATTTTAATTGCATTAAATTAGAAAGGTTTTGCACAAACAATGCCATTGCATCCAAGATTAGAAGGAAAGCAGAAAACTAGGAAACAATTTTACACCTAGTGTTTCTGATAAAGGCCTTATTTGTAAAATATATAGAGAACTGCATCAAATTTGTAAGAATTCAAGTCATTTCCCAATTGATAATTGGTCAAAGGAGTTGGACAGGTCATTTTCAGATTAATGAATTATAGCTATTTATAGCCACATGAAAAAATGCTCTAAATCACTATTACTTAGAAAAATGAAAATTAAAACTAGTCTGAGGTACCATCTCACACCTATTAGATTGGCTAATATGATACAAAAGGAAAATGAGAAATGTTAGAGAAGCTGTGAGAAATTTGGAACACGAATGCATTGTTAGTGGAGTTGTGAACTGATGCAACCATTCTGGAGCATTCTGATTTGGAACTATGCCCAAATGGTTATCAAACTGTGCATACCCTTTCATCCAGCCATGCCATTACTATGGCATATGCCAATGAATTCCAAAGAGTCCATAAAAAAGGGAAAAGGATCACATGAATAAAAAATATTTATAGAGGTTCTTTTTGAGTTGGCCAAGACTTTGAAATTAACACATCAATTGTGTACTGGCTGAACAAGTTGTGGCATATGAATATAAGGGAATACTATTGTTTATAAAAAATGATGAACAGGCAGGTTTCAGAAAAACCTGGAATGACTTACATCAACTCATGCTGAGTGAAGTGAGCCAAATCGGGAAAATATTGTCCATAGCAATAGCAACATTGTGCCATGATGAACTATGATAGAGTCAGCTCTTCTCAGGAATGCAATGATCTCAGACAATTCCAAAGGATTGACAATGGAAAATGATACCTACATCCAGAGAAAGAACTGTGGAGTCTGAAAACAGACAGAAGCATAATCTTTTCACTTTTCTTGTTTCTTTCTGTTGTTTTTGTTCCTTTTGTTCTGATTCTTCTTTCACAACATGACTAATGTGGAAATATGGTGAATATGACTGCACATGCATAACCTATATCAGATTGCATGCCTTCTTGAGGAAGAAGGAAAACTGATATCTCAAAATTCTATAAAAATGAATGTTGAAAAATCAGAAAAAATACATATTTTAAAAATTAATTAATTTTCATTTTTTAGCCTTCACTTCCACAAAATTTTGAGTTCCAAATTTTCTCCCCATCTCTCCCCTCCTCACACCACCAGACAATATATCTGATTATCCCTTCCCACAATGTGCCATCCACTCTTTCACCCCCACCCCTTTCTCATATCACTTTCCCTTTTATTTTCCTGTAGGGCAAGACAGATTTCTATACCCCATTGCCTGTATATCTTATTTCCTAGTTGCATGGAAAAACAATTTTTAACATTCATTTTTAAAACTTTGATTTCCACATTTTCTCCCTGCCTCCTTCTCCACCCACCCTCCTGACAAGTCAAACAATTTGAGGTAGGTTATACATGTGCAGTCCCACAAAATACTTCCATAATAGTCATGTTGTGAAAGACTAACTGTATTTCCCTCCCTCCAGAAGGTCCTTGAGTAAGGGGTGAAGGGTGTGTTTGGTGTGATGGCTACTGAGCCCTTTTTGGGGCTCTTTCCACCTTTGGTGTTCACCTTTTCCACCTAACTCTCACCTGTGACTCCAAGAAGCTGCAGTATGAGCAATGGTCACACCCTGGTAAACCTTTTTGGCAGACAGGCCTAACCAGGTTGAGGGTAACCAAGAGTTCTCAAACCCATTGGTGAGTTAGGGGGTTGTCTACCTCAAGTATGTGAAGACTTCCTCTGGTGGAATGGGCAGATGAAAACAATTTGTTCCAACAGCCATGAAGGCAGATGAAGCAGGCGATGTGGAATGTTCAGAGCTTGATTAGACACCAAAGATGCCAAGGTCATCCTCTGCATCCTGAGCCATCACCAGCCATCTTGACTCTGTCCTGACACTGGACTATGATGACTCTGGAGGAGAGATGACTTCGTGCAACTCAACCTCACTTAAATCCAATTTATGCATGAATTAAAAGACATCACCCATATCATTTAACTATTATGCCTCAAAGTCCTGTGGCAACAGGCAAGTGATGAAGCAACAGGTACAGATACACTGGGAGCTGTAGTCACAACTCTGCACACAGGTGGCCCAGGCCATAGGGTCATTTCTCACTGGAAACAGCAGTAGGACTTGGCAGTCCCCTGGATGTCTGAGCAACCTTTCAATGATCCACTGTTCACCTCCTGTTGTGAGGAAGGAGATTAGAAAAGATGCCCTAAACATTGCCTGCTACCCA
This sequence comes from Notamacropus eugenii, assembly GCF_028372415.1. NCBI lineage: Eukaryota > Metazoa > Chordata > Mammalia > Diprotodontia > Macropodidae > Notamacropus > Notamacropus eugenii. The sequence goes on along the minus strand of NC_092875.1, from coordinate 7,550,475 downwards.
ACCCTGGCCTGATTACTGTGGCAGGTGGGGAATCGCACTATGTGGTGCAAACACCAAAAAAGTATGAAAACATCTGCAAAGATGATTCCACTCACTATCCCCACATGGAGCATGTGCACACTAATAGACAATGCAAAATCCAGTAGACCTGAAAGAAGAACTGCTCTTGTTGCAAGGGAACTCAACAGGGGTCACATCCAAATAGCAGCCATGAGTGAAACAAGGTTGGCAAATGAAGGCCAGCTTACTGAAGTTGGAACTGGATACACCTTTTTTGGGAGTGGGCACAGTGAAGGGGAGTGCTGTGAAGCTGGTGTGAGTTTTGCAATCAAAACTAATCTAATGAGCAAGCTGGTATGACTGCCAAGAGGAGTGAATGACGGGCTCATGACAATGCGAGTGCCATTCATAGAAAAATGCCATGCTACCATCATCAGTGCCTATGCTTCCACCGTGACAAACCCTGATGAAGTCAAAGAAAATTTTTTTGATGACCTAAAGACCCTTATCATCAATGTGCCAAAAAGAGGACAAGCTTATAATTCTGGGTGAATTTAATGCTAGAGTAGGCTTAGACTATCAGACTTGGCAGGAAGTCCCAGGGTGGAGTGGAGTTGAAAACAGCAACAGCAGTGGTCATTTACTGCTGAAGACTTGGGCATCACATGACCTTCTCATCACCAACACTGTTTTCCATTTACCTAAATGCAATAAAACTTCATGGACGCACCCTTGTAGCAAACATGGGCATCTACATGATTGTAAGAAAGAGAGACAGACAAGATGTGAGAGTCACAAAGGCAATGTGTGGTGCAGAGTGCTGGACCAATCATAGACGTATCTTCTCCAAGCTAAATATTCACATTCATCAAAAGTGCTGCCCCCAAGGCAAAGTGACTACCAGAAGAATTAATGTCAACAAATTAGAGCCCTTCTCTGAGCGTGAACAGTTTGTTGCTGACTTGGAGGGAAAGTTGAGCCAATATACAGTTGGCAACAGGGGAGCAGAAAAGGAGTGGGCAGCTCTCAGAGATTTGGTATAAAGCATTGCATTTGCTCATCTGGGTCAGAACACTTACAAACACCAAGACTGGTCTGATGAAAATGATGGGGAAATTCAGAAGCTGCTAAATGAAAAACGAGAAATCCATGGGATTTTCCAGCAGGATAGTTCATCCACCTCTAAGAAGGCAGCATTTAATTCCATCAAAAGCAAAGTACAAGCAAAGCTTAGATAGATGCAGGATTCCTGGCTCAGTAAGAAGGCTGATGAAATTAAGTTTTATGCTGTTAGTAACAATCCAAGGCACTTTTATGATTTTCTGACCAAAATTTATGGACCAAAAATTTTGCATTATCTATTAGTATGGTGCATCCCAACTACTCAGTGCTGATGGAGACACATTGATTAATGATAAGGACATGATCCTAGAACATTTCCATAGTGTTCTCAACAGACCGTCATCAGTCAACACTGAAGCCATTGACTATTTACCTCATGTTGAAGTCCATCCCTCCTTACCTGAACTTCCAAGTGAAGAAAAGATTTTGAAGGTCATCAGGCTCCTTTCATGTGGCAAAGCACCTGATGCTGATTCTATTCCAGCTGATATTTACAAAGTAGGTGACCATTGCTCATACAAAACCTGACTGAAATTTTCCAGGTTATATGGGAAGAGAAGGTTATCTCCCAGGAGTTCAAGAATGCCTCCATTGTCCATCTCTATGAGGGTAAAGGGAATGGATTGTCTTGTGACAATCACAGGGGGGATCTCTCTCATAGTCATTGCTGGCAAAATTCTTGTGAGAGTCCTCCTTAATAGGCTGATTCTTCACCTGAAAGATGGTCATATACCTGAGGGCCAGTGGGGCTTTAGAAAGGGCCAAGGAAAAGTCGATATGATATTTGCTGCCCAACAACTCTAGAAGAAATGCCAAGAGCATAACAGAGGTCTGACATGTTTGTACATCTGAATAAGGCCTTTGACACTGTTAGTTGTGAGGGCTTATGGAAAATTATGTCAAAATTTGGTTGCCTGGAGTTCATCAATATTGTACATCAGTTTAGTGATGGCATGTTTGCCCGGGTTCTGGATAATGAACAAAGCTCTCATGCCTTCCCAGTCACCAATGGAATGAAACAGGGCTGTATGCTTGCTCCCATGCTTTTTAGCATGATGTTTTCAGCCATGTTGACAAATGCTTTCAAAGAAGATGAACACAGCATCAAAGTCAACTACCATACTGATGGCAAGTTCTTCAATTTGAAAAGACTGCAAGTCATGACCAAAGTGGAGGGAGTGTTGATGGATGATTTTCTGTTTGCAGATGATTGTGCACTCAATGCAGCCTTTAAAGCTGACATGCAAAAAAGTATGGATCAATTTTCTGCTGCCTGTGCTAATTTTGCCTAATTTGCCTATTGTGCCTAATAATTAACACCAAGAAAACACACATGCTCCATCCTACACCACTACACCATCCATACGTGGAACCATCAGTTACAACAAATGGAGAAGTTTTGAATACTTAGATAAGTTCACTTACTTTGGTAGTGTACTTTCCAGGGATGTACACATTGACAATGAGGTCAATACATGCATTACCAGAGCTAGCTCAGTGTTTGGGAGGCTCCCAAAAAAGGTTTGGGAGAGAAGAGGTATTAGACTGACTACCAAATTGAAGGTCTACAGAGCTGTTGTGCTGACCTCATTGTTATATGCTTGTGAAACATGGACAGTATACCAGCGCCATACCAGGAAACTGAATCTCTTCTATTTGAACTGTCTTAAGAAGATTCTGAGGATCATCTGGTAGGATAAGGTACCAGACACTGAAGACCTTGCTAGAGCTGAACTGCCAAGTATTCAAACTATGCTTCAGAGAACACCACTCTGATGGACTGGCCACGTTGCTCGAATGCAAAATGTATGTTTGCCAAAAAGACCATTTTAGGGAGAACTTGCATGAGCAGACTATCACATGGTGGCCAGAAGAAACAATACAAGGACACTCTCAAGATTTCTCAAGAACTTTTGATTTGACTGTGCAACATTGGAGACACTGGCACAGCACTACTTGTTCCTCCTAGCATTTAGATTAACTGAAGCATGTCTTCTATTTATATCAGCCTCATCTGACTAAAATCTAATGCATGGAATCATGGTTTTAGGAGAGGACTATTTGACATTCCTCATCTCAGAAGCCAGGAAGGTTTTGGGCTTCCAAAAGAGATTTCACTATTTGTGGAAAGGATTCTAATACCTAACAACATGAGTAAAGATTTCCCTAACCTAGCTTTTTGGTTCTCTTTGGGGCACTTAATGTATTTTCCCCCATTAATCCATTACAACTTTTTAAAAATGATAAGTTTCAGTTCTGTGAAGGAAAGATTCTGCAAACTCAATATTTCTATGTGTAACTTTCCCCGGGGAGTTTATGGAACTCAGGAACGGCTGGCTCTTTAGGAATCCATCAGTTAATCAGTAACCTTCATCAAGCACCTACTATGTACTGGGTTCTGGGCCAGGCACTGGAAATGCTCAGATATATCTCTCTTTCCTTCGCTGCCTCACACCACTCCCATTTCTCCAGGCCCAGGATCCCTCATTGTACCCTTGGTGACCCCAGATTTCTTTAGTGAGGCTCAAAGTGGAGACCACCAAGATCAGCATAGACCAAAGATTCATTCACAGAGTGTCTCATAGAGTAATTAGTTATCACTTATTAAATTCTAATTTCTAAGGAATGATTTTCTTAAAAAAGCTTTTGTATTTCCTTTTCCCTTTGCCCAGTTCTATCCTTTTTTTTAGGGAGATACTTTCCTCCACGAACTTTATATATTTTATTCCACATTATTGACTCTTCAATTCATGATTTTCTTCTATTTCTCTTATTTTTTCCCCAACATTTCTTCTATATCTTTTATTTGTAAAATTCATTCTAAACTCTTCCAGGAATTCCTTTTGGGCTTGAGACTCAATTAGATTTTTCATTGAGAATTCATATATTGCTATTTTGATACAATTGTCCTCTTCTAAGTGTAGGCATTGATCCTCCTTACCATCACACTAACTTTCCATCAATTTTTTTTTTGCTCAGATTTTCTGCCTACTTTGGAATTTGGTGTTTTATGTGAGAGTTGGGCTCTGGTCCTGCACAGTCCTAAGGTTTTAGTGCTGGGGCTTTGGGTCTCACTGGAGGCTTTCACTGGGTATCTGGGCTAAGTTGCCTGCTGAATCTTTTGTTGGGCTTGTGGGGGACTCTCTCACAGCTCCTGATTCAATTTTCTAAACAAAAACTTTACAATTTGAGCTGGCCCTTGAAACTTTGTAGGGTTAATGTCCCACCCTTTGCTTTCCATATGCTCAATTAAAAGTGTCAAACTCTTCTCCATATCTTTTACATTATGTTCACCAGGTTGCTCTAATTCGTCCAAATGTTCAGCTACTATCCTACGAGAAATAGTGTGGTTATGTAGATATCCTTCGGGAAATCATGGAAAAATATATTGCCTAGCTTCCCAAGTTGCCAGTTGAAAGAAAATTGCTCTTGTTGTTTCAAATCTATTGGGATAGTAAAGAAAGCATTGATTAAATCAATAACTGCTTACCAAGTCCCATCATATGTCTGGATCTTTTCTATTAAGGGAATGGTATCTGGAGCTGCAGAATACAAGGAAGGAGTGACCTTATTTAATTGTCTATAATCCGCTGTCATCCTCTACGTCTCATGTGACTTTTGTACTGGCCAGACATGACTATTCCATTGGGTGGCTGTAGGGACTAACACTCCTGCTTCTACATATTCCTTTATAGTATTGGTCATTTCCTCTTGCCCATCTGGTACATGATACTACTTTAAAGTAATCACTCCCAAAGGTTTAGGTAAAGCGATTGGGTCCATTTTGATTTTACTCACTAAAAGTGTATTAATTCCTATCTTCCTTACAGCAAATTGCCATCTCCACTCAGGTAAATTTAAAATAATTCTTCCAGCATATCTATTTCAATGATATATTCAGGAATGGGTACAATTACCACAGTATATTTTTTCTTAGGTAATTGTGCAATTTTCATGATGAGTTTGACTTGTCTGGCTGATATTTCAGCCCTTCCCAGTCCTGTGACAGTAATGAGTTCCATTTTTAAACTTATCAGGGTTTCCATATATTAGAGAGGTCTCTGCTCCAGTATCTATTCATGTCATAGTTACAATATTTGATCCAGTTTTCCAATATATGATCAAATTGATATGGGATCTGTAATCCTGTCTGTGTATTTCTTTAATCTGAGTTGGGGCTTGATCAGCTTCCTATTCTCACTGAAGGTATGACAAACTTGGATACAAGAGTTTAGAATGATCTTTAGGGGCAGTTCTTACTTCTCTGTTTGGTCAGGTATCAAGTCCCTTTCCTTGGTACATTCTATGTATTTCATTACTTGGAATACCATCTATGTTTCCAAAATCTACCCTTACTCTCAATAGATCAGTAAACAATTTGTTCCTTTTCAATTTCTTGTGATCTTGAATCTGAGGGCAATTTACTCTTTTCTCTCTAGGAATTTTGTCTTTTCCCTAGTCCCCTAAGTTGTTTACCTGTGAAATCTTGTTCAGCACCTCTAAAAAAAGGTGTCTTATTTCCCCAGGTATTTGAGTAAAATTAAATGCTTGTAAGTAGGAGGAGCTGTCTTCGCTATTATATCCCTTTGGGAAACTGCAAAGGGAGTATCATAGTATGTATGTGTATTTCTGATCATTATGGCAGTCTTCATTAGCTCTGTGGGAGGCAAGAAAGTTCTGTTGTCCACCTTCCTAGGTGATAAGGGTTGTTTTCTAGTATGGACAGGTTAGACATCAGAAACTAATGTGCAGGCCCAAAGAGCTATGTGAGGAAGGACATATAAGAGAGAAGAACATGGAGTCACATGGCCAGGGACAGTATCATGGGAGATCCAAAGCTAGGAAAATAGTATAAGAAGTCTTATCTTTCTGCACATGTTGTAGTCATCCTGTAATCTTACTGGTAAGCCAACCCCTCCATTCAGGGCGAATGGACATGAGTGGAATAGGTTTAGTGAAGACTTCTCAGATTGTAATTCTTCTCCTAGGGGTGGAGTAAGACCAAGAGGCTCAAGGTTACAATATTTTTAGAGTGGAATAATTCCATATAAGGATATAAAACTGTGTAGTGTATTAGGGTCTCAGTGATTGGATGAAACTTACATAATTCTTCGACGTCTTCATTTCAAAAGGGATTGGTTAGATTTCGCCTCTAGAATGTAAGATCATATTCTCAGCCAATGAGGATAATGGTCAGTGGAGGGAGGTGGGTCTTGCGTTAGGGGCTATAAATATCACTGCTTCTCCTTTGTCTTCGGCTTTCCTACTCCAGGTGAACTGGTATAAGATTGTCCCGCTTCTCAAGAACTGAATAAATAAACTTTCTGTCATCACTTTGAGAGGCCTCTGAGTAATTAATTTAAGTAGGGATCTGAGCCATCCCACACAGACGTAAGATTAATAAAAGTTTTCCTGATTTCACAACCGGCATTGTTTTTTTTAAGGGGAGCAAGTTTCTCACTGTTGGGGGCTTGTAAGATGGGCCCACTTCTAACACCTCCTCCTTTAACCTTCTTATAAACCCTAAGTGAATACTAGGGTCTGTCTCCATTAGGCCACCTAGGATACTGCCTACTGCAACCTTCTGCAGCCAAAGCTAACAGATTAGTTGTATTGTTACCTCTTTGCATATTGTAATATCTAAAAGTTTGCTATACAAAAGGATTCTAATACCTTTACATTGCAAGCAATCCATGCTAACTATAAATACTCTTCCAGCAACCTCATCACTGATTCTCTCCATCCAAGATATTCATGATTCTCCCATCCTTTGTGTGAGCTTACTCAAAATATGTGTGACCTCCTACTGAGAGAAATCCTCAATTATTTCCCTAAACACTGTATTACCTCCTTGATTCTCCTGTTTCCACCTCACTATTGGGCATTTCTGTCTGAGGAACTTCTCCCTCTAACATTATTTCCCTTCCTTGTTCTAACTTCTTTACCTCACTCTGTCAACTAGGCTGGGTGAGTTCAAAGGTCATATGCACATTTCTTTTGTCAGCCTTCAGCTTTTTTTGAGCTAAATTAACAGCCCTTTTCTTCCACCTGAGACCCCCTAGACTGCTGTTTTAAAGGAGAGCTCAAAGACTGAGAATTCCCATGCAAACTAGCTAACTCTTTTTCCATCTGAAGTTTTTTCCTTAAGCAACTAGTCTCTGTTTTTGCACACAATACACTAACCTGTTAATAAAATCCAGCCTCTCCCACTTACCCCTACCAGGTCTTTCTCTGGGCTATGGAATTCTTTGCAAACACCTTTCCAAATCTCCAGGTTCACCCCTGTAACCTTGCTTCCCAGTTTTTACAGGGTTCAGTGCTTTCAGCCCATTCCCTAAAAAGGGAAGGATACGTTAAATCATCCCAACTTGGAATACTAGTTTCTTCCTTTAAATCCTTTCTACCTCCAAAAAGAGGTTTTATACCCTACAGTCCTGTTCATGACACCAAATGTATTGCCAAGGCAATATTCACAGCACTGCTGGTGACTACAAATACACTGACATTGTTCTCAATTGCAAAGTATAAAAGACTCTCCATAGAGAAGGCAGAAGAAAAACCTTTATTTAGATATCAGAATACCAAATTCTAGAACCAGAAAGCTAAATATGTCATGGTAATCAAGAAGTTAATAAACATGATCACTGCGGGGAGTAAAGCCATTCCCAAGCACCCCGCCCCCCAGCTGGAACCTTCCCCAAAGCAAACACTCATGAACCTGAGCCTTGAAGTGCCTGTCTGCCTGTATCCTCTCTCTTCGACCCAACTGTCCTCATTAACTCCTCCCTGTTCTGCTACACCCTTCCTCTTAGGCCTATTTGAACAGCTCTGCACTCCACATGTGTCTTAGGCCTCCAGGTGATTCAAACAGGTCACATGGGCCTATTAGTGAATGAGAAAAGTTTTTCCATTTAAATTGCTATTATGCCTTTACACCAATCTGTCATTCCCTCTATTATTCTCCCTCTCTTCTTCCTTCACCCCCTGCTTTCCTGTAGAATAACATAAACTTCAATATCCAATTGAATTTATAGGCTGTTCTCTCCTGAAGTCAAATTTTATGAAAGTAAGGCTCACTTATTCCCTCTCACTTTCCCCTTCTTCTTCTTTCTTGCCTTTTTTATGTGAGATGATTTACTACATTCTGCCTCTCCTCTCTTTCTCCCAGTACATTCCTCTCAGCACAATTTTATTTTGTAGATATCATCCCTTCATATTCAACTCACTCTCTGCATACTCTCTGTCTCTCTTCATATGCATATATCTATACACACATATATGTATATACATTTAAATATATGCACACACATGCATGTATACATATACACATAGGTACACATACACACATACATTGTGTGTTTGTTTGCATGTATATGTCTTCCTATGTATGTGTATGTGTAGCTATGTATATGTATCTATATGTATGTGTATATATATATATATATATGTGTGTGTGTGTGTGTGTGTGTTTACATGTGTATTGTTCCAACCACCCTAACACTGAGAAAAGTCTCATGAGTTACAAATATCATCTTTCACTGTAGGAATGTAAAGAGTTCAGCTTTAATAAGTTCCTTATAGTTTCTCTTTCCTGTTTAACTTTTCATGCATCTCTTCATTCTTGTATTTGAAAGTCAGAGATCAGCTCTGGTTTTTTCAGCAAGAATGCTTGAAAGTCCTTTATTTCACTGAATGTCCACATTTTCCCTAGAAGTATTATACTCAGTTTTGCTGGACAGATGATTCTTGATTTTAACCCTACCTCCTTTGAACTCTGGAATATCATATTCTAAGCCCTCCAATCCCTTAGAGAAGAAGCTGCTAAATCTTGTGTTATCCTCATTGTGTTTTTATAATACTTGAATTGTTCCTTTCTGCCTGCTTGTAATATTTTCTCCTTGACCTGGGAACTCTGGAATTTGACTACAATACTCCTAGAAGTTTTCTTTTGGGGATCGCTTTCAGGAGGTGATCCAGTGAATTCTTTCCATTTCTGCAGTTTTCCTTGGTCATTGCTTGAAAGATGATATCTAGGCTCTTTTACTGAGCATGGTTTTCAGGTAGTCTAATAATTTTAAAATTACCTCTCCAGCAATCTTTTCCAGGTCAGCTGTTTTTCCAGTGAGATACTTCACAATGCAATATCTTCTATTTTTTCCCTTCTTTTGGTTTTGTTTTATAATTTCTTGATTTCTCATAAAGTCATTGTCTTCCATGCCCTCCATTCTAATTTTGAAGCAATTATATTTTTTAGTGAGCTTTTGGACCTCTTTTATCATTTGGCCAATTCTGCTTTTTAAGGCATTCTTCTCCTCATTGGCTTTTTGGACCTGTTTTGCCATTTGACTTAGTCTAATTATAAAGTGGTTATTTTCTTCTGCATTTTTGGGTCTCCTTTAGCAAGCTATTGACTCATTTTTCAAATATCCTTGCGCCCTCTCATTTCTCTTCCCAATTTTCCCTCTATTTCTCTTGCTTGATTTTCAAATCCTTTTTCAGCTCTTCCATGGCCTGAGACAAATTCATATTTTTCTTCAAGGCTTTGGATGCAGGAGCCTCAAGCTTGTTGTCTTCCTCTGGTTGCATACTTTGATCTTCCTCCTCAAGAATGACTTAAGAAAATACCTCTTCACCAAGAAAGTAAGAATCTATAGTCTGTTTTTCTACCCCCTTTTGCTCATCCTCCCAGCCAACAAGGAACTTTGAGCTCCTTGCTAAGTGGAAGGCTCCAGAAGAAGCCACTGCTTCTGCCATAGCTGCCACCACCATGGGGCTGAGGCCAAACCATGCTCCTCTCTCAGTCAGGTGAAAGACCTTTCCCACTGTCCTTTGAAGCTGTCTTTGGCGTTTTGGCATTGAGGAGTCTACAAACTTCCACAGTCACCAGTCATTCAGTCCCCAAAGGCCTGCTTCAGCTCTGTCAACTCTAGCATGCTCCCAACCTGGTGTGATAGATCCTTCCTGTCGACCTCCAATATTGTCTTGGGCAGAAAATTTGCTTTAATCCGTCATTGTGTGACTTCTGCTGCTCTAGAATTTGTTTAGTCATTTTTACAGGTTCTCTGAGTGGTTTGATGGATGAGCTCAAGCTGATCTCTGCTTCTTCTCCACCATGTTGCCTCTGCCCCTTCAATTCAGATTTTTAAGGAATTCCTTTTATCAGAGAGCTCTTATATCACTTTCATTTGTCCAGTTCTAATTTCTTAGGCAGTTATTTTCCTTGGCAATTTTTTGTATCTTTTACTGGGCTATTGACTCTTTTTTCATGATTGTATTGTATTACTGTCATTTCTTTTTCCAATTTTTCTTTTACTTTTTTTTACTTCTGTAATTTTTTTCACAATCCTTTAAAAGTTCTTGCTGAAATCATTTTTGGACTTGAGATTAAATGACATGTTTCTTGAGGCTTCATGTTACCATTTTGACACTATTATTCTGTTCTAAGCTTATGCCTTGACCTTCTTGTCACCATAGTAACTTTACATAATTAAGCTCCATTTTTTTTGTTTTTTTGCTAATTTTTCTGCCTTTTTTGTAACTTGATGTTTTTATGGAGCTTTGGGCTGTGGTCCTGCAGGGTGCTGAGCTTTTAGTGTTGGTTGTCTGGGTCTTACTGCTGCCTGTTGCTGGGCACCTGGGCTTTGCTGATTGTTTTCTCTGGAGGGGAGGCCTCCTTTCTAGCTGGTGATAGGAGGTGGGGCCTCTTTGGTCAGTTTTGTTGAGGGTGGGCCCTTGCTGAACTGCACAGACTCCTCCATTACTCAGGGGGTTGCTGGATGGCAGGAGGTTGTCACCTCCCTGGTGGATTGTCACAGGCTTGGAGCCTCGTGTCAGGTCCCCTGGTGTGAGGCTGGTGCTGCTGCTCTTGGGACTCATGCCCCCAAACCCCAGCCCAGTGAGACAGACCTTCTTGGCAGTCTGCTAAGCTGCTTCTGAGTGCCTAGATTAATACTGAGGATCCTTTCTAGTTGTTTGGATGGGGATATGGGAGGGCTTCTGCGGGTTTCTGTACTCCAACATGTCAGCAGAACAGCCTTCACAGCTGGGGAGAGGCTAAAACAAGTTGGGGATGTGGGGCAGCAGAACCCAAGGAATGAGAGGGGAGGGAGGGAGTAGTTGAGGGCCTGGGGAGGGGAAGGAGCTTTAGAGGTACAGGGTCAGAGAGTGGAAGAGGTCCCCCAGGCAGAAGAGCGGAGAGGGAGAAGGGGCAGAAGAGGCCTGAGGGAGAAGTTGCTTCTATCTTGTGCTCACCAGGCACCTCTCTGGAGCCCAGAGAGGAGGGCTCAGGGGGATCAGGCCTGGGAGGGCTTTTTGTCTGACTTCCCCCCTCAGTCTGTGTCGCTGTGAGCTTCAACACCACTGCACTATACCTCAGAGTAACAATCAGCCTCATCCTCAGTCTACAGCCTCAAGAAGCTGAGGGTGGACATGTTCCCTGACTTGGAGACAGAGAATCTCTCAGGGATCCCTGAGGTCATGTTTTTATCATTATAAATTATCTGCTTAGGAGCCTGGCCAGGTTTCTGCTGGTACCAGTGTACATATTTACTACCAATTCCATCCTCAGCACAGGAGATGGAGGCCATCTCTTCCAAGTCCTTGGATATTGAAGGTGGCTGAGTCAGCACATAGGAGGCCCCAGAACCTTCAAGAGAGGCAAAGAAGAGCTTCGTTGGACTCAGAGGCCTCTTTCCCCAAGGGGATGTTGACCCCTCGGACAGCCTCAGCATGAGCTAAGTGCAGGACTAGGCCTGGCCTGAGGTACTGTGGGAACTAAACCACAGGGAGCAGTCCCTGGGTATCCTTACCTGTATAGACAGTCAGGAGGGAGAACAGCAGAGAGATCCAAGCCTTGGTCAAGGTTCCTCCCAGAGCCCTGTGTCCTGAGTGTCCCCAGCTAGGGCTGGGCTCCCCCAGGGCTCTCTTAAGACCATCCCAGGCCCAGCAGGGAGAAGGCCCCCACATACAAATCTGCTCCTGTTCTGGACACCTGAAGGAGGAGCCTCAAGTGATTGCTGACTGACCCTGTGGGCTCCTGGGGCAGAGGGAACAGTGCCTTTCTTTGGCAGGGGAGGTTAATCATGGCCCCTGAGGTCATTTCCTCTTCTGAGATTCTGGAAGTCAGGTCCATTCCTCTTCAGACCTGTGTCTGATGCTCCAGGACCTTGTCACTGTAACTGAACTGCTCTCTCCTCCTGGACCTTCCCTGTGCCCTGGGACCTTCTCCCTATGGACTATCCCTCCCCCATGCTGCCTCCTCCTCCATTGGTGAGTTCCCCCAGGTCCTGCTTGGGGACAGCTAGGCTTCCTCCCCTCCAGCTGTGCCTGTGACTCTGGAGGATTGAGAAAAACCATGTAATGTGGCCTTTTCGCCCCCATCTCTGTGGGCCCCTTTCACAGGATGTCTTCCTCTATTACATGCTGCTGTTGTTATTTGTCAACATGAGTAGCAAAGAACTTAGATTTGAGTGAGAAATGGCTGTGGGATGTCACCAGCACCATCCTCACCCAGCTGGACAGTTTCTCCCCTCCCCGCCCCTCCCCTCCCCTCCCCTCCCCTCCCCTCCTCTTATCTGAGGTGTTCTGCCCAAAGGAACATAAATTTCAAGGACCAAATGCTGCCTGATGTTCTGGGGCTCTGCTGGCTGGAATTCTTTCTCAAAGACCATGCCTTATACTTAATTTTCTCTGCATCTCATGGATTGGAGAACGATAGGTCCCTGACCAAGTGCTCCTTAATGCCTCCTGACTCAGAGTGAATGTCAATAGTAACTGTTTCTCTTTTGGGCAGCAACCCTGAGGTTGCTAGCTTGACTCCAAGCTTGACTTTTCTTTCTTTTTATAATTAAAGGAACCATCCCTTGACTCACTTCTTACAGAGGCCTAAGAACCTGAAAAGGGTTAAGCCTAAAAGGACCAGTGTCACCCATTGCATTCCGGGACATCTCCAGTTATCCTGATGAATATCTGGCCACTGGACCCAGATGGCTCAGGAGGAGAAAGTGAGGCTGGTGACCTTGCACAGCTCTCCCTCCCTCAAATCATAGTCAACTCCAAGTCTGTCATCCTTCCCTGATGTCATGGTCTTCAAGGAAGGACAAACACAATTCCCTATGAGAATGTGAGCTCCAGGGAACCAAAGACTATTTATCAGCCTTGGAATCTCCAGCACTGAGCACACGGCCTGGCACACAGGACAGGATTAAGAAATGTTTGTTGCCGTGCCTGACCTCTAATCCAGATCTGCCTCATGACCATCCAAAGGAACAATTATAAGACTGAGAGAGCCCAGTTTCTGCCCCCAAATCTTTGAGGCTCCTGATGCTCAGGCGTCCCAAGAGGCTGCAGAGGAAGTACATGCTCACTCTGGGCCTCACTTCCCCACTGGTAAAATGAAGGGAGGGTTGTACCCAGAGTCTCTAACCTCACTTCCAGCTCTGGCCTCCTATGATGCAGACCAAAGGTCCTATTTTCATCTTCGTTTCTAAGCAGACTCTCCAAAATCTGAGGCCCTTAGGGAACCAACATTAGGGGCAAGGTTTATGAAAATTTAATTTTTAGTTACTTTTTAAAATTTATTTTACATTTATAAAAATAAGAAATTCTCAGGTGGGTACTCTGTATGCATTCTGGGTATTCTATTAGACTGTCTTACTTCTGGCTTCTGGAAAGATACTTCAGGAAAGATGGAGAATGGAAGTTTTCTCTGGGTCCTCAGAACTCCACCATCGGGAGTCGGGAGACTAGCCAGATCTCAGATCTATCGCACATGCTGAGCCTCAGAGGACCTGGGGATGTCCTCCCAGCTTCAGTTCTTTTTGGGACTCAGCCTTCCTGAGATCATCCTCCCTGTGCATTCTCCTTTTCCTTTCCATAATGAAATAGGGAAGGACTGAAATGTATATTGTTGGAGAAGGAACTCCTAAGGGACACCATCACTCATCTTGGAAGCAAGTGTGGACTTTGGACAAATTTGTTCTTCCACTGAGAAGGAAAAAAGAGAGAAAGAAATGAAAAAAAGGACCAGCTTGGCCTTCTCTCTGATGTCAGAACTCATCCTCCCTTCCACCTGGGCCATGATGCTCTCCCTGTTTTGGTCACTATCTTTCCCCTTTCCCATGTCCTTTGCTTTTCTCCACAGCCTCAGCTCATTCTGGGGCTTAGCCCCCCCCCTAACATTATCCCTGCCATATTAGACTTCACTTCTCTGCCCAGCCTGTAGCTAGGTGAGGTAGTGGTTAGAGCTTGGGAATTGCAGTCAGGAAGATCTCCTTTCAGTTCTTGTCTCTCAGGCTTATGAGCTATGTGACCTTGGGCAAATCACCCAACCTGTCATAGGCTCTGTTACTTGATGTATAAAATAGGAACATAATAGCTCATACCTCCTAGGACATGTAGTGAGACCTAAATGACTTAACACATGTCACTGTGTTACAGACTTCAAAATCCCTCTTAAATACTCCATTTTGGCTGTTCCTCTGAGGCTGAGCCCACTCCCACTCTTGATCATATCACAAGGATCAGGGAGTGGAGTGAGATGTGGGGAGGGGGAACACAGGAGGATTTTTCTAGGGCCTTTTCTAGGCCTTTTCAGCCTTCTCTTCTGCCAGAGGCCTTTCCTCATCCCCCCCAACACCCACCTTAGAGGACCCCCTCCACTCCCACCTACCTGCCATGTTTCTGGGTTGTCTTTCCTCATTCAGGGGCATCTGGATTCCTCCAGGGTGGGGCCTGAGAATAAAGACTGTTGCTGTTTGTTACTGCTCCCCCTGCACCTGGCACAGTGCCTGGTACAGGGTAAGTGCTGAACAATGGCTCATCTTTGGACTGGTCTTCACATTTTTCGTACCTGAGGATGTTGTTCAAACTCTGGGGTCTAAGGGAATTCTGGAGTGTCCCCTAAAGAGGTGGGACATTGGGAAGGGCAGCTCTGCATTTGTCCCCAGCTCAGGGTGAGTGGCTGGGAAGGCAGCACCAGCTGAGCCTCCCCCAGGCCATACCATATACCTGAATAAAGTCCAAATGAGTATACAATGTAAGTATAAAGATCGGTACTTTATACAAATAGGGGAACAAGGAATAATTTATTTTTCAAGGCAGTGTTCAGAAGAAGAAATTAATGCTACCTATAGTCACATGAAAAAATGCTCTAAATCACTATTGATTAGAGAGATGCAAATGAAAACAATTCTGAGGTGCCACATCATACCTATCAGATTTGCTAAAATGACACGACTGGGAGATAATAAATGTTGGAGAAGATGTGGGTGAGTTGGAACAGTAATCCATTGTTGCTGTAGCTGTGAGCTGATCTAATTGGATGTAGACAGCAATTTGGAGTTATGCCCAAAGGGCTATAAAATATGCATACCCTTTGACCCAGCAATGTCATTTCTAAGGGTGTATCCCAAAAAAGATCATAAAAATGGTAAGTGCCTACATGTGATAAAAAAATACTTAAAGCAGCTCTTTTTGTGGTGGCCAAGAATTAGAAATCTAGGGGATGTCCAACAATTGGGCAATGGCTGAATAAGTTGTGGTATATGAATGTAATAGAATACTATTGAGCTGTAAGAACTGATGAACAGGAAGACTTCAGAGAGGCCTGAAAGGACTTATATGAACTGATGCTGAGTGAAAGGAGCAGAAGCAGGGGAACACTGTAACGTTGTAACATTGTAACATTGTAACAGTAACAGCCACAGTGTGAGAGGACTGTTTCTGATAAACTTGGCCCTTCACAGAAAACATTCCCAAAGGACTCTTGAAGCAAAATACCGTCCACATCCAGAAAAAGAACTCTGGAATCAAAATGCAAAATGGAGCAGACGATCTTTTGTGCTGTCCTCATGGTTTCTCCCAATTGTTTTAATTCTTCTATGCAACATGAATAATGTGAAAATATGTTCAATAAGAATGTTTTTGTAGAGCCCATAAAAAATTGCATGCCTCCTTGGGGAGAGATGGGGGAGGGAAGAGGAATGCCCCACCCCCAGGCAGAAAAGCAGGGAGGGAGAAGAGGAGGAAGGGACCTGAGGGACCAGTTGGTTCTGTCTGGTGTTCACCAGGCATCCCTCTGGATCCCAGAAGGGAAGGCATAGGGGGAGGGGTCCTGGCAGGGTTTTTGTCTCACTTCCCCCTCAGTCTGTGTCACTGTGAGCATCAGTACTATAATCCCCCACCTGACAGTAATAATCAGCCTCATCCTCAGCCTGGAGCCCAGAGATGCTCAGGGTGGCCGTGTTCCCTGACTTGGAGCCAGAGAATCTGTCAGGGATCCCTGAAGCCTTTTCATCATCACTATATATCATCAGCTTAGGGGCCTGGCCAGGTTTCTGCTGGTACCACTGCACACCATAGCTACCAAGTCCATCCCCAGCACAGGAGATGGAGGCTGTCTCTCTCAGGCTCTTGGACACTGACGGTGGCTGAGTCAGGACAATGGAGACCCCAGAACCTGTAAGAGAAGGAAAGAAGAGATTGGTCAGAGGCAGGGGCCTCTCTCCCCCGAGGGAATGCTGACTCCTCAAGCTGCTTCAGGATGAGCTCAGGGCAGGACTAGGCCTGGCATGAGACACTGTGAGGCCTGAGCCACGGGGAGAAGACCATGGAAAACCTCACCTGTATAGACAGTCAGGAGTGAGAAGAGCAGAGAGATCCAAGCCATGGTAAAGGTCCTTCCCAGAGGTCTGTGTTCTGAGGCCCCCAGTCTGGGGCTGGGCTCCCACAGGGCTCTCTTAAGACCAGCCTAGACTGTGCAGGGAGGAGGCCCCCACATGCAAATCTGCTACTGCTCTGGATAGCTGAAGGAGGGGCCTCAGGTGATCACTGACTGACCCTGCGGGATCCTGAGCCAGAGGAGCCAGGTCCTTTCTCTGACAGGGGAGGGTTCATCATGAGCCCTGAGGCAATTTCCTCCCTGAGATTCTGGGATTCTGTTGGTTATGTTCATTCCTCCCCAGGCCTGTGTCTGATGCTCCAGGACCTTGCCATTGTACCTGAACTTCTCTCTCCTCTTGGACCTTCCATGTGCCCTGGGGCCTTCTCCCCATGAACCATCCCTCTCCCATGCCACCCCCTCCTCCTGTTGGTGAGTTCCTCCATGCCCTCCTCGGACACAACCAGGTTTCTTTCCCTCCAGCTATGCCTAAGACTCTGGAGGATTCAGACACACCTTGAAATGGTGCCTTCTCTCCCCCCTTACTGTAGGCCCTCATCAGGGCTTCTCTTCTACATGAGCTCCATCAGGGCAGGGACTGTCTGTTCATCTGCACTGGCATTTAGCACAAGGCTTGGCACACTGGGTGGGATTAAGAAATGCTTCTTGCCTTGCTTGGCCTCCTATCCAGAGCTGTCTCAGGACTATCCAAAGCAAGAATTATCAGTGAGTGGGCACTGATTCTGTCCCCAAATCCCCAGGGCTACTGTTACTCAGGCCTCTCAAGAGACTGAGGAGGAAGGAAACCAGGAACTTGCTCACTCTGGGCATCATTTCACCGTGGGTAAAATGAAGGGATTGGACCAGGGGGTCCCTAGCCTCCCTTCCAGCTCTGATCTGCAATAATGAAGACCAAAGAGCCTACTTTCTTCTGATATTCTAAGGACATTCTCCAAATTCTGAGGCCCTTATGGCATCAAAGTTAGGTGTAAAGTTGAAGAAAACGAAATTTCTTTCTTTAACATTTATTTAAGTTTTAAGAAAATAGAGATTGTCCCATGAGCACTTTGGATATATTTGGAGGATCCTCTTAAATTATTTTATTCTCTAGTTTCTAGGTTTGATGCTTTAGGCCATATGGGGAATGAGAGTTCTCCCTGGGCCCCCAAAGTCCCAGCATCAGAGTGAGGAAGTCCATCTGGATCCCTGACTGAGCACACAGCTGAGCTGGAGAGGATCTGGGCAGTCCTCTCAGCCTCTGCTCTTTCTGGCCTCAGCCCTGCTAAGATTATCTCCCCTGGGCTAGGTCTCCCTTTTCTTTCCAATCTGAATGAAAGAAGCTTTCAGATGTATGTTGATAGAGAAGGAACTGCACCAGGAGGTCACCACAGGCCTTTGAAGCAGGGGTAGATTTTTGGTCATTGGTTCAGAAAGAGAAAGAATGGACCAGCTCTGCTTCCTCTCTGAGGTCAGGGTTCATCCTTCCTTCTTGCCTGAGCCCTGATCCTGTCCCTGCTTTGGTCTCTGTATTTTCTCCTGTCCCTCATCTTTTAGTTTCCTCTCCAACCTCAGATCATTCTGGGTTGTCGCCTGTCTGACATTATCTCCACCATTCTAGGCCTCACTGAGAACCAGGCAAGGATTCCAGGGCACCTGGTGGAAATGCTACCTATCAGCCCCCAAGGAACCTGCTCTGATCCCTGCTGAACCCAGAGAGCAGTGTTACTGGTGGTGACAGGTCTTGTGCCAGAGTCACAAGTCATTGTGACTGACCCTCCTGGGGACACAGAGAGCAGTGTCTCCTGACTCACCACAGGCGGAGAACCGGTCCCTGAAATCAAAAGGGGGACATACACCAGGGACATTGCTCTGAAGGTTTCCTCTTTCTGCCCCACAATAAGCCCAGAGGATTTGCCCTGACCCATGCTAAGAGTGAGCAGCAGAGAGAGGGCACTCAGGTCATGGTGGAGATGTGTCTGTGAGCTCTTCTTCCAAGGACCACACAGCTGAGGCTGGCACCCACCAACTCTTATCCTTTATGGGCCACAGGCAGACAGACTCCTTCGCCCATCTGTCTTCTGTGCCTGTGGGCTGGTCTTTGGCTTCCACTATAGCAGAGGCTGAAGGGACTCATATGGCATTAGCCCCTTGTTCAGTTGGGAAAGACCCCATTTTTGTCCAACAGTGACCTCTACTGGCAAAGGTCAGTAAATGCTGCTTCTTCAGAGAAGTACATTCCTTTAATCCTCATCTTCTTATGGGAGTGTAACACCTGGTAATGTTACTTCTGAAAAAATAAAATGAAAGCCTAAAATAATCCAATAGCCTGGGGTTTTCAAGGCTGAGACAGGTAGACATTTCTGGAGGAAGTCAAATGAGCTGGGATCTCATCTCCTAGAAGGTGGTGGAGAGTCTTAACACCTTTTTGACTCAGACCTTAGGAGAGAATGAGTTTGGTGAAAGGCTCAGAAAGAATTTCAGAGCTAAAATAATAATACTAGTAATAATAATAATTCTTATTATTAAAAACAATATTGGGATCCATAGGTAAAGGCGAGGCTGAGAGAACTTTAGGGAGACCTCGTTGGCATGGTTTGTACTGCTAAACAGTTCAAGATTGGGATTGAGAAGGAAAAGAGATTATTGGAGGGAGGACAAAAGCATGTGGATTAGTGGGGTAAGAACAGTGGGAAGTTCAAGTGTTTTTAGAATCCAGGATCCCCAGTCCTTGTTGAGAGATGTAACTTCAGCAGAACCTGTGTTCCAAGAGAGACATGCTTTTCAAGAAACCAAAGAAGAACTGAGAACATACCACGTAAAGGAGCACTCTCACAGTGACTAGAAAGGATTGTTTCTCTCTGCAAGAGAGAGGTGAAGGTCTGTCTGTTTCCAGTTACTCTGTGAAAGAGGCAGCCCCTCCTCCCTCATCCATTGCAGACTGCCAGGCTGATGCAAAGTCTGAAGTTTGACCCTGCCAGCAGTCATGGATATAAGAGAACATCTGTGCTTACATCTGAGGCAAGAGGAAAGGTCCAACCTCCCTCACACATGGATCTCTTGCAAAACTGGAAGAAGGTGTGAAGGGAAATACATCTCACACTGCCTAATGATAATCTGACAGCAAAAGAAAAACAGTTCACTCCAGCCCTCTGTGGATCCTTACAAAAATAGAAAATTGAGAATCTCTATTGAGCACCAACAATGTAGGCCATACCCTGAACCAGGAGTAGTGTACTTGGGGCCTCAGGGTGACACGTGGACTTCTAGGTCCTTGGGTGCGGCCTTTTAACTGAGTCTACATTTTACAGAACATATCCTTTTATGAAGGGGCTTTGTTCTGTGAAGTTTGGTTGCAGTCAAAGGGATTCACTTGAGAACCTAGAGGCCCACATGTGGTCTTGAGGTTGCAGGTTCCCCTGCCCTGCTCTGAACCAACCTCCTCCTCCAGCTCTCACTTGGCCCTGTTCACACCCCAGCTAAAATGCCACCCTGGACAAGAAGGTTTTCCTGATCGTTCTTTGTTCTAGTGCCTTCTATCTCTTAATTATTTCTCATATCTTCTGTCTGTAGCTTATTTCTGCATTGATGTCACTACACTGTCTTCTTCATTAGACCATCAGCTCCTGGAGAACAGAGATTGCTTTTTTGTTTTTGCTTTTTGCAGCCTCAGGGCTTAGCTATTAGTAGGCTTTAAATAAATGTTTATTGACTGAGTGATTGGAACTTTTTCTCTTAGGTGACAATTTTCCAAGTTTCCAAATACCCTGTTGATCTACAGTTCTACATCCACAGTGCGTAGACTCCTAATGGGGCATTTATCTTAATTAATTGGAGGAAAAATAGTTTAAGACAAGGCCATTGACTGAAAAGAGCTGAAGACCTGTAGCAAAACAGCATCTCCCCCATGAACTAGGTCCCACTCTGCCACAAATGCCCTCAGGATGAGGAGAAGACTCCACTTTCAAGGCATGTGACCAAGAAATAGGAGGACTTGACATTTCCTCTAATACCGATGACCTCTCAAGCTTCTCCAAAACAGAAATTATTTGACAACACAAAGCAGCTTCAGCTGTCTTCATGGTTTAGGCATCTAGAGCCAAAAACATAATAACAGAAAAACATTGAACTGACATTTATCCTGAGCTCTGTCCCTTCTCCTCCACTCACCATTCTACCAGCAGCAAGGCTGCACTAGATAACTGAAGGACCCTATACAACAGCCTGTTAACAAATGCCAGTCTCATGCTCTCGTTACCCCTCCTTCTTTCCATTGCCATGGAGATGGTTGTAGGTTTAAAAAGAGTGTTGGGGAGATGTCACACTCCACTAAGCCTGAGGGAAATAGCTCAGCATGCAGTTAAGGCCAGTTCAGCCCATCTGAAAGTCACTTGGGACTGAGACCTGGGTTACAAAACCATGAATTCCTCAGCATGGGAAAATGCTGATGTGCTTTGAGATGAATCCCCTCAGGAAACCATATTCAGAGGGGAGGGAGTCAGAAAGTGAACAAGAGGGAATATAAGGGGGGAAAGACAGAAATCTACAAATATGTCAGAAAGTACACCCAAAAACTTTGAATATAATTGGAAAACTCAGTAGGGAATGCATTAACAATAGAATGCAATATGGCCTCTGGATCTGCTAAATGAGTTCACATGTCTAAGGATTAATTGTGTAAAGCAAAGGAAAAAAAAAAACCTAACACTTGATAAGATGGAATACACTGTGGATTTGCAGAGAAAATGGAAACACAACATCTTGTTCCTGTATGGTTCAATAAATATATAAATGAGATTACCCTTTAGGGAAGTAGGAGCAGGACAGGGGAAAAGGAGAAGTGATAGAAAGGGGAGTAGATTGAGGGATGTGGTGGTCAGTAGGAAGACTCTGGTGAAGAGGAACAGGGTGAAAGGAGAGAGAAAAGTATAAACATGGGGGAAGCAAGATGGAGGGAAATACACAGTGATTATAACTGTGAATGAGATTGAGATGAACTCTCCCTTAGAACAGAAGCACATAACAGAGTAGAATAAAATCCAGGATCCTACAATATGCTGATTAAAAGAAGCACATTTGAAACACAGAGATATACACAGAGTAAAGGTAATAGGCTGGAACAGAATATATTATGCTTTCAACTTAAAGAAAGCAGAGATAGTTCTTCTCATCTCAGACAAAGAAAACACAAAAGCAGATCTAATTAAAAGAGATAAGGAAGGAAATTGTATTTTGCTAGCTAGTACCATAGGCAATGAAGTGATAGTATTAACACTAAACATGTAGGCCTCAAATGGCATAGCACTCCAAATTTTTAGAAAAGTTAAGTTAGTTAAAAGAAATGGACAACAAAATTATACTAGTGTGTGTTAGGTACACAAGAAAGAATAGTCAATGACTATAGCTGTCTACTGCTGGAAAAAACAAAGACTCCACCTTCTGGGATAAGAACTCATCTTTTGACAAAAACTTAAGGAAAGCCTGGAAAATAGTATGGCAGAAAATATGCATAGACCAACAACTTACACCCTATGCAAACGTAAGGTCAAAATGGGTACATGATTTACACATAAAAGATGAAACCACAAGCAAATTAGGAGAGCAAAGAATAGTTTACCTAGGGGAAGTTAAGATGGCAGAGTAGAAAGATGCATATACACTAGCAATTTGCCCACAGCCCATAAAACACCTATAAAGAAAGACTCTCAACAAATTTTAGAGCAGTAGAAGACACAGAACAACCGAGTGGAGGAGATTTCCAGGCCAGGGTGACCTGGAAAGCCAATGGGAAAGGTCTGTTGCACCAGACACAGAGCAGAGCCCAGGACAGCCTTGGCTGTGAGCATGGCACTGGGAGGAGGACTGGAACAGGGTTTGAGGATTTGAATCCATGGAGGCAGCAGCCAAGGTTCATAGATCCCTCAAAGGCACCAAAGGTCAGTGAAAGGGTTTTTTCAGCTGGTCAAGAAGGGAGCAGGGTCTCCCAATAGCTCTGGTTCCAGATGGTGGCGGCAGAGGCCTCAGTGGGCAGCAAGGGGAGGCAGCAGCCAGAACCCATCCTTGGATCTTAAAGCCCCTGGGGGAATTGAGCAGTTGATATGAATCTCAGTCTTGTGTGCCAGCCCTGCCCCCACCTAAAGCTCCTGGGGAAATTGAGCAGCAGATCTTAAACTCATATTGAGTGGTAGCCCCACCCCTGCCTAAAGCTCCTGGGGGAATTGAGTAGCTGATCTGAATTTCAGCCCCCAGTGCTGGTGTGGCAGAACTGGAGGCAAGGTGGTTGTGGAGAGGAAACTCTACTACTTTCAAATTCTGGGCACAAAAGTTTCTTGTTGCTCCCAGAGAAGTGTGCAGCTAGACTGTGACACTTTGGAGGAAGTGAGATCTTATAGATCCCCAGTATACCCTACTTTTGACAAAAGACCCAAAAGTCAAGTAACTGGTTGGAAAGACACACAAAAAAGGGAAAAAAAGACTATAGAAGGTTACTTTCTTGGTGAACAGATATCTTCTCCCATCCTTCTGATGAGGAAAAACAATGCTTACCATCAGGGAAAGACATAAAAGTCAAGGCTTCTGTATCCCAAACATCCAAAATAAATGTTCAATGGTCTCAGGTCATGGAAGAGCTCAAAAAGGATTTTGAAAATCAAGTAAGAGAGGTGGAGGAAAAATTGGGAAGAGGAATGAAAGAGATGCAAGAAAATCATGAAAAGCAAATCAACAACATGCTAAAAGAGACCCAGAAAATGCTGAAGAAAATAACACCTTTGAAAATAGGCTAAAATCACCATTTTTCAATTGGCAAAAGAGGGTCAAAAAGCCTATGAGAAGAAGAATGCTTTAAAAAGCAGAATTAGCCAAATGGAAAAGGAGGCTCAAAAGCTCACTGAAGAAAATAATTCTTTAAAAATTAGAATGGAAGAGATGGAGGCTAATGACTTTATGAGACACCAAGAAATCACAAAACCAAAAGAATGAAAAAATGGAAGATAATGTGAAATATCTCACTGGAAAAACAACTGACCTGGAAAATAGATCCAGGAAAGACAATTTAAAAATTATGGGACTACCTGAAAGCCATGATCAAAAAAAGAGCCTAGACATCATCTTCCATGAAATTATCAAGGAAACCTGCCCTGATATTCTAGAATCAGAGGACAAAATAATCCACCAATCACCGCTTGAAAGAGATCCAAAAAGAGAAACTCCTAGGAACGTTGTAGCCAAATTCTGGAGTTACCAGATCAAGGAGAAAATATTGTAAGCAGCTAGAAAGAAACAATTCGAGTATTGTGGAAATACAATCAGGATAACACAAGATTTAGCATCTTCTACACCAGGGGATTGAAGGGAGTGGAATACGATATTCCAGAAGTCAAAGGAATTAGGACTAAAACCAAGAATCACCTACTCAAAAAAACTGAGTATTTTCAGGGGAAAAATTGTCTTTCAATGAAACAGAAGACTTTCAAGCATTCTTGATGAAAAGACCAGAGCTGAAAAGAAATTTTGATTTTCAAACACAAGAATCCAGAGAAGCATGAAAAGGTAAACAGGAAAGATAAATCATAAGGGACTTACTAAAGTTGAACTGTTTACATTCCTACATGGAAAGACAATATTTGTAACTCTTGAAACTCTTCTCAGTGTCTGGGTAGTTGGTGGGATTATACACACACACACACACACACACACACACACACACACACATAGACAGAGAGCATAGGGTGAGTTGAATAGGAAGGGATCATATCTAGAAAAATAAAGTTAAGGAGTGAGAGAAGAATATATTGAGAAGAGAAAAGGAGGAATGGAATGGGGCAAATTATCTCTCATAAAAGAGGCAAGAAAAAGACTTTCCAATATCAATTTCAAAGGAAGAAACGGGAAGGTGAGAGGGAAAACGAGAAGCTTACTTTCATTACATTTGGCTCAAGGAAGGAATAAATTGCACACTCACTTTGGTATAAAAACCTATCTTACAATATAAGAAAGTGGGGGAGAAAGGGATAAGCAAGTTGGGGGGGGATGGTGGAAGGGAGGGCAACTGGAGGAAGGAGCAATTAGAAGTTAGCACTGTTAGGGAGGGACAAAGTCAGAAGAGAGAATAGAAGAAATGGGGGGCAAGATAGGGTGGGGGTAAAATAGTTAGTCTTACACAACAAGACTGTTGTGGAAGTCACTTGCAAAACTACACATATATAGCCTATATTGAATTTCTTGCCTTCTCAATGGGGATGGGAGGGGAGGGAAGAAGGTAGAGAAGTTGAAACTCAAAGTTTTAGGAACAGTTGTTGAGTATTGTTCTTGCATGCAAGTGGCAAATATGAAATACAGGTAATGGGGTATAGAAATTTATCTTGCCCTATAGGACAAAACAGCAGATGGGGATAAGGGAAGGGAGGGATGTTAGAAGGGAGGGCAGATTGGTGGTAGGGGTAATTAGAATGCTTGGTGTTTGGGGGTGGGAGGAGTGGAGAGATGGGGAGAAAATTTGGAACCCAGAATTTTATGGAAATGAATGTTGAAAACTTAAAACAAATAAACAAATTAAAAAAAAATTTTCAAAAAAAAATAGTTTACCTGTCAGATCTCTAGAAAAGGGAAGAATTTATGACCAAACAAGAGACAGAAGACATTATGGAATGCAAAATGGATAGTTTTAATTACATGAAATTAGGTTTTGCACAAACAACACCATTGCAACCAAGATTAGAAGGAAAGCAGAAAACTAGGAAACAATTTTTACAGCTAGTGTTTCTGATAAAGGCCTCATTTCTAAAATATATAGAGAATGCATCAAATTTATAAGAATTCAAGTTATTTCCCAACTGATAATTGGTCAAAGGAATTGAACAGGCAATTTTCAGATTAGTAAATTATAGCTATATATAGTCATGAAAAAATGCTCTAAATCACTACCGATTAGTGATATGCAAATTAAAGCAACTCTGAGATAGCATCTCATGCCTATCAAATTGGCTAATATGATACAAAAGGAAAATGAAAAATGTTGGAGAAGCTGTGGGAAATTTGGAACACTAATGCATCGTTAGTGGAGTTGTGAACTGAGGCAACCTTTCTGGAGAATGATTTGGAACTATGCCCAAATGGTTATCAAATTGTGCATACCCTTTGATCAAGCCACTGATTGGATCAATCCAGCAATGCCACTGCTGGGTCTGTATCCCAAAGAGGTCATTAAAAAGGAAAAAGAACCATATGTACAAAGATATCTATAGCAGCTCTTTTTTGGTGGCCAAGATGTGGAAATTGAGGGGAAGCTCATCAGTCGGGTAATGACTGAACATGTTGTGTTATATGAATGTAAGGGAATACTATTGTTTCTAAGAAATGAGAAGCAGGCAGATTTCAGTTAAACCTGGAATGACTTATATGAACTGATGCTGAGTGAAGTGAGTAGAACCTGGGGAATAGTGTACAAAGCAATAGCAACATGTTGCCTTGATGAACTATGAGAGATTTAGCTCTTCTCAGCAATGCAACGATCTAAGACAATTCCAAAAGCTTCACAGGGCAAAATACTGCCGACATACAGAAAAGCAACTATGGATTCTGAATGCCGATGGAAGAATAATCTTTTCACTTTTCTTGTTTCTTTCTGTTGTTTTTTACCTTTTGTTCTGATCCTTTTAAAAAAAAATATTTATTTAATTCTTAATTTATAAAATAAAACAAGTTTTTCCATAGCAGTACATCACAATAAAAAGATGATTGCATAGAAATTGTAAATCTACCATGTAGAGCTCGCTATTCCTTTTAAATATTTAATAAAGTATGTGAACTCTTTTTTCCCTTTTTGCCCTCCTCCCATCTTAGAGATGGCTACCATTAGACACACGTATGCATGCATACATGTATGTATGTATGTATATATATATTATGTAAAACCACTTTATATCTATTTTTATCACTTCTTTTTCTGAATGCAGATAGTATCTTCCTTCTTAGGTCCTTTGTAGTTAATTTGCATGTTTATAGTAGTTAAAAAGTCTTTCTTAAAAAACATTGTTGTTACTGTACACAATATTCTCTTGGTTCTGCTCATTTTAGTCTTCATCATTTTGTGCATGTCTATAAACTTTTTCTTAAGGTTATTGGGCTCATCATTTCTTTTTCATATATATATGCATATATATATATATATACATATGTAATTTATTTATTTTTCAGTTTTCAATAATCACTTCTGCAAGGAGCCCAAGAGGGTGCAAGTCCTGTGACCAAGGCTATAGCAGAGGCAAAGCCTGTTCCCGTGGGACTTGTGCTTACTCAAACCCTGGCAGAAGCTCTGTATGACCCTGGAACCTGATGTTCCTGCAGATACTGATGTTCCATGCAGTAAAGTTATAAGTGGGCCTGGGAACCCAGGAACTAGCTTCAGGAACAAGATAAGCTTCGTTGCTTACTTTGGATGTAAGGACATGGAATAGTCATGAGGTGATAAAGTAATGGTCATGAGATGGTGAAGTAATGGGATGAGCTCAGCCTGTATGTGATTGGTGGTGACAGCCTTTATAAACCCTAACTTTCAGCTGAATAAACAGAGTTGCTTGGAGTTACAAATCATCTTGTCTCCAGTCTCCTTCCTTCAAAGCTCACAGATCGCTCAACCCAGACTGACAGGCACTGCTGGTCAGAGACCTTTTGGTCATGGGGACCCCGGGGGGCTCGGGCCCTGACCTCAAAGTACCCCGAGCACACTTCCACAAGAATTTGAATTCCAAATTTTCTCCCTATCTCTCTGCACCCCCACAGGACAATGTGCACCTCATCCATCCCTCCCTCCAGGCTTTTGTCCCTTCTATTACCCCACTTCTTCCATCTCTTTCCCCTCCATTTTCCTGTAGGCCAAATTAGATTTCTATACTCCATTTTCTGTGCGTCTCATTTCCCAATTGCATGAAAAAAACAATTTTTAACTTTCATTTTTAAAACTTTGAATTCCGTATCCTCTCCCTTCCTTCTGCCTCACCCACCCTCATTGAGAAAGCAAGCAATTCAATATAGGTCATACATGTGTAGCCATGCAAAACATTTCCATAACAGTTACGTTGTGAAAGACTAGCCATATTTCCCTCTATCCTGTCCTGCCCTCCATTTATTCCATCCTCTCCTTTGATCTCTCCCCCCACTATAGTGTTTGCTTTTGATTATCCCTTTCCCAAATTTGCTATCCCTTCTATTATCTTTCTTCTCCTATCCTCTTCCCCCTTTATTTCTTGCAGGGTAAAATAGATTTCCATACCCAATTGAGTGTGTGCTATTCCCTCCTTAAGCCAAATCCCATTAGAGTAAGACTCACATAGTCCCTTTCATCTCTCACCTCGGCCCTCCATTGTAAAATCTTGTTCTTGCCTCTTTTATGTGAGATGTTTTGCTGCATTCTACCTCTCCCTTTCTCTTACTCTTAGTACATTCCTCTCAACATTAAATTTTATTTTTTAGGTATTCTCTCTTCATAACCCAGGTCTTAGCACCAAGTGATTTTCACATGGGCTGAATTGACCTTAACTGGATGTTGAGCTATTTCCCTCAGGCTTAGTGGAGTGTGACATCTCCCCAACACTCTTCTCAAACCTATATCCATCTCCATGGCACTGGGAGGAGGGCTAATGAGAGCACAGGACATGCATTTGTTACAAGCTCTTATGTAGGGTCCTTCAGTCAACTAGTGCACCTTGCTGCTGGTAGAATGATGGGTGGAGGGGAAGGGACAGAGCTCAGGATAAATATCAGTTCAAAGTTTTTCTGTTATTATGTTTTTGATTCTAGATACCTAGACCATGTTGTTTTTTTTCTTTTTATTAATTAATTAATTTTTATTTTTCAATATCCACAAAATTTTGAGTTCTGAATTTTCTTCCTGTCTTTTCCCTCCTTCATCCCAAGATGGCATGGTTACTGATTACCCTTTCACCCAATATGCCTTCCCTTCTATCACTCCCCCAACACACTTCTCTTATTCCCTTTCCATCTATTTTCCTGTAGGGCAAGATAGATTTCTAGACACCATTATCTATATATCTTATTTCATTATGACTTTCCTGTAGACCAATAATTCTTTGATTTTCTCTCCTAGATCTATTTTCCAGGTCATTTGTTTTTCCAGTGATGTATTTTACATTTTCTTTTCTTTTCTTTTTTTTAATTTAACTTTCAACATTTATTTTCACAACATTTTGGGTTACAAATTTTCTCCCCTTTTATCCCCTCCCCCCCCCCAAACCCAAGCATTCTAATTGCCCCTGTGACCAATCTGCTCTCTCTTCTATCCTCCCTCTCTGCCCTTGTCTCCATCTTCTCTTTTGTCCTGTAGGGCCAGATAGCTTTCTTGACCCCTTAACCTGTATTTCTTATTTCCCAGTGGTAAGAACATTACATTTGATCCTAACACTTTGAGTTCCAACTTCTTTAGCTCCCTCCCTCCCCACCCCTTCCCTTTGGAAGGCAAGCAATTCAATATAGGCCAAATCTGTGTAGTTTTGCAAATGATTTCCATACTAGTTGTGCTGAATAGGACTAATTATATTTCCCTCCATCCTATCCTGACCCCCATTACTTCTATTCTCTTATGATCCTTTCCCTCCCCATGAGTGTCGACCTCAGATTGCATTCTCCTCCCCATGCCCTCCCCTCCATCCTCCCCCCCACCCTGCTTGTGCCCCTGTCCCCCACTCTCCTGTGTTATGAGATAGGTTTTCCTATCAAAATGAGTGTGCATTTTATTCTTTCCTTTAGTGGAATGTGATGAGAGTAGACCTCATGTTTTTCTCTTGCCTCCCCTCTTTATCCCTCCACTAATAAGTCTTTTGCTTGCCTCTTTTATGAGAGATAATTTGCCCCATTCAACTTCTCCCTTTCTCCTCCCAATATTTCTCTCTCACTGCTTGATTTCATTTTTTTTTAAAGATATGATCCCATCCTCTTCAATTCACTCTGTGCACTCTGTCTCTATGTATGTGTGCATGTGTGCATGTGTGTGTGTGTGTACTCCCACCCAGTACCCAGATACTGAAATGTTTCAAGAGTTACAAATATTGTCTTTCCATGTAGGAATGTAAACAGTTCAACTTTAGTAAGTCCCTTGTGACTTCTCTTTGCTGTTCACCTTTTCATGGTTCTCTTCATTCTTGTGTTAGAAAGTCAAATTTTCTTTTCAGCTCTGGTCTTTTCATCAAGAAAATTTGAAAATCCTCTATTTCATTGAAAGACCATTTTTTCTCCTGAAGTATTATACTCAGTTTTGCTAGGTAGGTGATTCTTGGTTTTAGTCCTAGTTCCTTTGACTTCTGGAATATCCTATTCCATTCCCTTCGATCCCTTAATGTAGAGGGTGCTAGATCTTGTGTTATCCTGATTGTATTTCCACAATACTTGAATTGTTTCTTTCTAGCTGCTTGCAATATTTTCTCTTTCACCTGGGAGTTCTGGAATTTGGCCACAATGTTCCTAGGAGTTTCTCTTTTTGGATCTCTTTCATGCGGTGTTCTGCGGATTCCTTGAATATTTATTTTGCCCTCTGGTTCTAGAATCTCAGGGCAGTTTTCCTTGATAATTTCATGGAAGATGATGTCTAGGCTCTTCTCTTGATCATGGTTTTCAGGTAGTCCCAGAATTTTTACATTGTCTCTCCTGGATCTATTTTCCAGGTCAGTTGCTTTTCCAATAAGATATTTCACATTATCTTCCATTTTTCGAATCTTCACGCTATGTTCTGAGATATCTGTCTTTCTCATAAAGTCCTTAGCGTCCATCTGTACCATTCCAGTTTTGAAAGATCTATTTTATTCAGTGAGCTTTTGAATCTCCTTTTCCATTTGGCTAATTCTTCTTTTGAAAGCATTCTTCTCCTCACTGGCCTTTTGAACCTCTTTTGCCAATTGAGTTAGGCTAGTTTTCAAGGTGTTAATTTCTTCAACATTTTTTTGGTTCTCCTTTAGCAGGGAGCTGATCTGCCTTTCATGCTTCTCTTTCATCCCTCTCATTTCTCTTCCCAGTTTTTCCTCCACCTCTCCAACTTGACTTTCAAAATTCTTTTTGAGTTCTTCCATGGCCTGAGCCCATTGGGTGGGCTGGGACACAGAATCCTTGATTTCTGTGTCTTTGCCTGATGGTAAGCATTGTTCTTCCTCATCAGAAAGGAAGGGACGAGGTGTCTTTTCTCCGAGAAAGTACCCTTCAATAGTTTTATTTCTTTTCCCTTTTCTGGGCATTCTCCCCAGCCAGTGGCTTGACCTCTGAATATTCTCCTCACACCCACCTCGCCTCCTGGTCCTCCCAGCCAGCGTTTGGGGACTGAGATTCAAATGCTGCTTCCTGCCTTAGGGCTTTTGGGGGGGCAAGGCTGCTATTCAGTGCGAGAATTAAGTTCAGGTGGTCAGGTCGGGGCAGGGCCGCCTCTCAGGCCCAGTTCCCTCAGGGGGTTTATGCACAGACCTTCCACAATGGATCCAGGCTCCCGCTCGTTTGGGGAGCCCCTGTCTGCAGCCGCCTCTCAGCTTCTATCTCCCGGGGGGGCCCAAGCCATGGGGGCACCCCACTCCCCTCTCGACCCGCCAAAGAGACTCTCTCACTGACCCTCGTCACCTGTGGGTGGGGGGCTTGTGCCGCCACTGGAGATCCCATCCCTAAAGCCTGCTCGGATCTGTACCTCTCGGAGC
This sequence comes from Notamacropus eugenii, assembly GCF_028372415.1. NCBI lineage: Eukaryota > Metazoa > Chordata > Mammalia > Diprotodontia > Macropodidae > Notamacropus > Notamacropus eugenii. The sequence continues at coordinate 7,519,011 of NC_092875.1, read as the reverse complement.
CACGGCCGCTGCAGGTCTGGGCTGGGCTCCGCGTCTGCAGCGCGAGGGACCTTTTGAGAGAGGTTTGCAGGTCCCTCTGTGGGTGGAGGGACCCTCGTGGCCGCAGGATATCTCGTCCCTGTAGCCCGTTCGGATCTTTTCCTCACGGTGTTGTGGCCACTGCAGGGCTGCACTCAGCTCCCAGTCCCGGCACCCAGTCCACAGTGCGAAGGACCCCCCGCGAGAGGTTTGCAGGTCTCTCCGGAACAGAAATCTCCCTCGCTCCAATATTCCGTGGCGTCTGGGTGCAGAATTCACCGTGGGTTGGTCCCCTCTAGCCGTTCTGTGGGTTGTGAGTTCGGAGCTATGTGTATGTGCGTCTTTCTACTCCGCCATCTTGGCTCCGCCCCCCCCTGTATTTTACATTTTCTTCTACATTTTCATTTTTAAGATTTTGTTTGACTGTTCTTGATGCTTTGCAGAGTTATTAACTTCTACTTGCCCAATTCCAATTTTTAGTCAGTTGTTTTCTTCACTTAGCTTTTGTACCTCCTTTTCCCTTTGGCCAATTTAGGTTTTTAAGGTATTATTTTCTCCAGTTAGGTTTTATACCTTTTTTAATTCAAGCTTTGTCCCTTAAGTCCAAAATTTATATTAAATATTATCAGTAACCACTGACTGCTTTTTCTTATCCTCCTCTTTTCTTCTACTCTTACATCTCCAGTTTCTGACCTGGGTTTTCACTTGAGCAAAGTAGAATGACTCAACCTCTTCCAACAAGTTGGGAAGTTCTGCTGATTCAGAATAACCCAAGTGGAGGCTTCTCTTGAGTATGAGATTATCACCCTGATTATTCCTCTGCAGGCATGACATTGGGATAGAAATTGGACCTGTGACTCTGCTCTGCATTCAGGATATGAACCAAAATGTTGCTGTTTGTTGAAACTGCTCCTCTCCTAGTACTTTACATAGAGCCTGAGAGACCCAGAAGGTCACCCATGGGTACACAACTCCTTTCAGTTCAGCTTGGATCTGTTTCCCCAAAGCAGATATGAGGGACAATGCTACTAGAGGACCTGTTCCCATCAAGGAGCTCTGGTATGAATGTAGGATCTCCTCTCGCCCAGGTGTTGGTCTTATATGACATTATCCTAGCCATAACCTTTGTCTGGTGTCTCTTTGGAACCCTGTGTCTAACCGTCCATGGCAACCTGGTCTGGAAGAAATAACTGACTTACTTTGGATTTCTCCATGATAATTTGTTCTGATGCATTTCTAGATTTATTTGAGGAGCTAACATGTACAGCTCTACTGTTTTCTGCTCTTCAGCCATCTTGGTTCTGATAGTAATATATAGTTTCTTAATATATTCAATGCTATCTCCAACACCAGCCCTTTTACTTGTTCTACTTCTTTTGAATGAAGTATACTTACCTGGAAGTCTTTATAGTTGCTTTGCTACCTTGCCTTCACCACTCCAAGATTCCATTTGAACAAGGTCTTTTGACTCCGAAGTCATTGTCTTTTCCTAAGTAACAGACAAACTTACTTCTCTTTTCTCCTTTCTTCTTTAACAAATTTCTTACTGAAAAGGCACAGCAAACTTAGGAAAGATATTCTAATGCTCTTCTAATTACAAGTATAATTTTAACTTTATTAAGTGTGTTCTACGTGACACATACTTATGAATTGAAAGTAACCAGTAGATGCTTTTTTAAAAAAATACATTTTTTCAACATTTACTTCCATAAATATTGAATTTTCTCTACCTCCCTTCCCTTACCCATCCCAAAAATGGCATGCAATGAGATATAGGTTCTATATATACATTCTTATTAAACATTTTCAAATTAATCATATTGTATAGAAGAATCAGAATGAATGAGAGGAACCATGAGAAAGAACAAAGCGAGCAAGAGAGAGAGAAAGAGAGAGAGAGAGAGAGAGAGAGAGAGCAAATAGTACGCTTCTATTTGCATTGATTCCATATTTCTTTCTCTGGATGTGGATGGTCTTTTCCATCATGAGTATGTTGGAGTTGTTTTCGGTCCTTGCGTTGCTGTGAAGAGCCAAGTCTATCAAAGTCAGGCATCACACAATGTGTCTATTGCTGTGTACAATTTTCTACAGGTTCTGCTCACTTCACTCAGCATCAGTTCATAAAAGTCATTCCAGGTTTTTCTGAAGTCCACCTGCTCATCATTTCTCATAGCACAATAGTGTTCCATTACATTCATATACCAGAACTTGTTCAGCCATTCCCTAATTGATGGGTATCCTCTCAATTTCCAGTTCTTGGTCACCACAAAAAGAGCTGTTATAAATACTTTGGTACATATGCATCCTTTTCTCATTTGTATGATCTCTTTGGGATACAGACTTAAAAGATTTGTTGGGTAAAAGGGTATGCACATTTTTATAGCCCTTTGGGCCTCATTTCAAATTGCTCTCCAGAATGTTTGCATCAGTTCACAACTCTACCAACAATGAATAAGTGTTCCAATTTTCCCACATCTTCTTCAATATTTATCATTTTTATATTTTGTCATTTTAGCCAGTTTGATAGGTGGGATGTGGTACCTCAGAGTTGTTTTGATTTACATTTCTCTAATGAATAGTGATTTAGAGCATTTTTATATGACTAGATAGCTTTAACTTCTTTCTCTAAAAACTGCCTGTTTATATTTTTGACTATTTATCAAATGAGAAATGACTTGTATTCTCAAAAATTCAACTCAGTTCTCTTTATATTTTAGAAATAAGGCCTTTATCAGAGAAACTGATTGAAAAAATTCTTTCCCTATTTTCTGCATCCTGCTTAATTTTGATTGCATTGGCTTTGTACAAAAATTTTTCAAATTTGCATTTGATAATGTTTTCTAACTCGTTTTTGGTCATAAATTCTTCCATTTGTCATAAATTTGACAAGTAAACTATTCCTTCCTCTCTTAATTTGCCTATAATACCAGCCTTTATATCTAAATCATGTACCTGTACCCATTTTGGATTATCTTGGTATATAGTGTGAGATGTTGGTCTATGCCTAATTTCTCTTATATTATTTTCCAATTTTCCCAGAAGTTTTTGATAAATAATGAGTTCTAATGCCCAAAACAGAAATCTCTGGATTTATCAAACAGTTGGTTATGACAGTGATTGATTACTGTGTCTTTTGCACCTAATCTATTCCACTGATCCACCATTGCATTTTTTAACCAGTGCCAAATAGTTTTGAAGATTGCTACTTTATAATACAATTTAACATAGGTATGGCTAGGCCTCCTCTCCTAGAATTTATTTATTTCCTTGATATTCTGAACTTTTTTTCTTCTAGATGAATTTTAGCATTTTTTCAGCTCAATAAAGTCATTTTTCATAGTTTGGTATGGCACTGAATAAGTAAATTAATTTAGGTAGAGTTGTCATTTTTATTATATTAGTTCAGCCTACTCATGAGCAACTGAAGTTTTTCCAATTATTTAGATATAACTTTATTTGTGTGAAAAGTGTTTCATAATTGTGTTCATGTAGTTCCTGCATTTGTTCTGGTAGGTAGACTCCCGCATATTTTGCAATGTCTGCTACAACTTTAAATGGAATTTCTCTCCCTATCTCTTGTTGTTAGCTTTCTTAGTAATTTATGGAAATGCTGATGATTTATATGGGTTTATTTTATATCCTGCAGCTTTGCTAAAGTTGTTAATTATTTCAAGTCATTTTTACTTGATTCTCTAAGATTCTCTAAATGTATCATCATATCATCTGCAAAGAGTGATAGCTTAATTTTTTCTTTGCCTATTAAGATTCCTTCAATTTTTTCTTCTCTTATTCTTAAAGCTAATGTTTCTAATACCATATTGAATAACAGGGGTGGTAATAGAATCCTTGTTTCACCCCCAATATGATTGGAAATACTAGTAGCTTATTCTCATTACATATAATCCTTGGTGATGGTTTTGGGTAGATGCTACTTATCATTTTAAGAAAGGCTCTATGTATTCTTGTGCTCACTAGTGTTTTTAATAGCAATTGGGGTTGTATTTTGTTAAAAGTTTTCTTCTGAATCTATTGAGATAATCATATGGTTTCCATCCATTTTGTTGTTCATGTGATCATTTATGCAGACAGCTTTCCTAATATTGAATCATTCGTGGAGTAAATCCTCTCTGATCATAGTGTATTATTCTTGTGATAAGTTGCTGTAATCTTTTTGTCAATATTTTATTTTAAATTTTTGCATCTACATTCATTAGGAAAACTGATCTATCATTTTCTTTCTCTGTTTTGACTCTTCCTGGTTTAGGCATCAGTACCATATTTGTATCATAAAATGAATTTGATCAGACTCCTTCTTTGCCTAATATCTCAAATAGCCTATGCAGTATGGGAATTAATTGTTCTTTAAATGTTTTATAGAATTCTCCCATAAATTCATCATGCCCTGGAGTTCATTAATAGCTTGTTCAATTTCTTTTCCTGAGATGTGGCTATTAAGTATCTTCCTTCCTCTTCTGTTAATTTGGGACATATATATATTATATATGTGTGTGTATGTGTGTGTGTGTATTTGAAAATATGCATTCATTTCACTGATTTTGGAATTTATTAGCACAGAGTTGGGCAAAATAGTTCCTCATTATTGTTTTAACTTCCTCTTCATTGGTTGTGAATTCACCCTTTTCATTTTTGATACTGGTATTTTTTGTCTTTCTTTTTTTAATCAAATTGAACAAAAGTTTATCTATTTTATTATTTCCCCACAAAACCGCTCTTAGTTTTATTTATTAGTTCAATAGTTTTCTTAATTTCAGCTTTATTAATCTCTTCTTTGTTTTTCAGTACTTGTAATGTGGTATTTATTGGAGATTTTTATTTTTTCTTTTTCTAGGTTTTTCAGCTGCATTTCCAATTCATTTGTCTATTGCATTCATGTAAATATTCAGGGATATAAAACTTCCCCTAAAAACCATTTTCTCTTATGTGTCCCATAAGTTTTGGTATATAGTCTCATTAATGTCATTTTCTTGGATGAAGTTATTGATTGTTTTTCTTGTTTTTCTTTTTGATTTGTTGTTTGAGCCAGTGATTCTTTAGGATTAGATTACTTTGTTTCTGATAAAATTTAGCCTATATTTCCATGACCCTTTATGACATATAATTTTATTGCATTATGATCTGAAAAGGAAACATTTAATATTTCTGCCTTTCTACACTGAACTGTGAAATTATTATGCTCTAGTACATACCCAATTTTGTGTAGGTATCATGTACTGCTGAGAAAAAAGCTGTATTCTTTTCTATCTCCATTCAGTTTTCTCCAGAGGTCTACTGTATCTAACTTTTCTAAAATCCTACTACCTCCTTAATTTCTTTCTTGCTTATTTTGAGGTTAGATTTATCTAGTTCAAAGAGGGAGAGTTTGAGATCCCTGACTAGTATAGTTTAGCTCTCTGTTTCTTCCTGTAATTCCCTTAACTTCTCCTCCAAGAATCTGGATGCTATACCATGTGGTGCATATGTATTTAGTAATGATCTTACCGAATTGTCTGTGGTGCCTCTTACGTGATTAGTTTCCTTCCTTATCTCTTTTAATTAGATCTATTTTTGCTTTTGCTTTGTCTGACATTAGAATTGTTACCACTGCCTTTTTTTTAATTCAGCAGAGGCAAAATATATTCTGTGCCTGCCTTTTACCTTTACAGTATATGTATTTCCTTGTTTCAAATGTATTTCTTGTAAACAGCATATTGTAGGATTATGGTTTTTAATTCATTCTGCTATCTGTTTCCATTTTATGGGAGAGTTCATCCCATTTCATTCACAGTTATGATTGCTATTTGTTACTTTCCCTTCATTTTATACTCCCCTCGTTTAAGCTTTCATTTCTTCCTTCTCCCTTTTCCCCTCAAAAGAGTTTTGCTTTTGACCACTGCCTCCCTGAATCTTTCCTCCCTTCTATCAGCCTTCTCATTTTTGTTTACCTTTCCCCTCACTACTGCCTGTAGGACAAGTTAGATAGTTATATCTGAGTATATTATTCCCTCCTTGAACCAAATCCTATGAGAGTAAATTTCAAACAATGCACATCTCCCTCCCTTCTTTCCCTCTACTGTAGTCTGTTTTTGTCCTTCTTCATGTAATATAATTTACCCTTTTCTGCCTCCTCCTTTCCTCTTCTCCCACTACAATCCCCCCCCTTTTTTTTTTTTTTTACAAATTTTACAAATCCTTAATTTATTTTTATTTATCATCACATCAGTTAATTTGTACCCATGCCTTCTGTCTAGTTATATCCATTTTAAAGGTCATAATATAGATAAAATTCTCATGATTTGCAAGTGTCATCTTCCCATGTAGGGATGGAAACAGTTTGCCCTTATGGAATAACATGCTTTCCTATTTATCTTTTTATGCCTCTCTTGAGTTTTATGTTTGAAGATCAAATTTTCCATTAAGCTCTGATCTTTTCATCAGAAAGATCTAGAGATCCCTATGGAATTCATTGTCCCTCACCTTGTCTAAAAGATTATATTCAATTTTGCTACAGAGTAGATCCTTTGATGTAATCCAAGCTCCTTTTGCCTTATGGAACACCATATTTCAAGACCTCTGATCTTTTAATGTGGAAGCTTCAATGTCCTCTATGTTCCTGACTATAGTTCCATCATATTTGTATTGTTTGTTTCTGGTTGCTTGCAGTATTTTTTCCCTAACCTGATAATTCTGGAATTTGGCTGCAATAGTTCCTGGAATTTTGAATTTGGGATCTCTTACAGAAGGTGATCAGTGAATTCTTTCAACAACTATTTTTCCCTCTACTCCTAGTACCTCAGGGCAGTTTTCCTTGATTTCTTGAAAAATATTGCTCAGCTTCTTTTTGCCTCATCGTGGCTTGCAGTTAAACCAATAATTATTAAATTATCTCTACTGGATCTATTTTCCAGATCAGTTATTTTTCCAATGAAGAATTTTACATTTTCTTCTATTTTTTCATGCTTTTGATTTTGTTTGACTGATTTTGGATGTTTCCTAGAGTTATTAGCTTGAGGACAGCCAGGCTTCCTCCCTTCCAGGTATGCCTGTGACTCTGGAGGATTCAGAAACTCCATGGATGGGGCCTTCTCTCCCCCATCACTGTGGGTCTCTTTCAGGGGGTGTCTTCCCCATTAGGTTGTGAGCTCCATCAGCACAGGGACTGTTCATTTTTCTGCATTGGAATCCCCAGCACTGAGGCTAGTGCCTGGCACACAGGAAGGGATTAAAAAATGCTTGTTGCCTTGCCTGGCCTCCAATCCAGAGCTGTGTCAGGACCATCCACAGGAACAATTATATCAGTGAGTGGGCGCAGTGTCTTCCCCAAATCCCTGGAGCTCCTGCTGCTCAGGTCTCCCAAGAGGCTGCAGAGGAAGAAATCCAGGCACATGCTGCCTCTGGACCTCCCTTCTCCATGGGTAAAATGAGGGGAGGGTTGTACCAAGGGTCTCTAACCTCCCTTCCAGCTCTGGTCTCCAATGATGAAGACCAAAGGTCCATTTGCATTTGTGATTCTAAGAAGATTCTCCAAACACTGAGGCCTTTATAGAGTTAAAGTTAGGGGTAAAGTTTAAGAAAATTAAATTTCTTGATTTACTTTTTAGGATTTATTTAAGATTTAAGTAAATTGATATTGGCAGGTGAGAACTTTGTCTGTATTCAGGGTATCCTCTTCAGTTATTTTATTCCCTAGTGTCTGGGAGTGATGCTTCAGGTCATATAGAGAATGGGAGTTCTCTGTAGACCCCCAAAACCCCAGCATCAGAGTGGGGGAGTCCACCTGGATCACAGACTGAGGATACAGTTGAGCAGGACAGGGCCTGGGCAAGTCCTGCCAGCTTCCGCTCTTTCTGGGCTCAGCCCTTCTGATATCATCCTCCCTGGGCTGGACTTCCCTTTTCTTTCAATTTGAATGAGGGAAGCTTTGAAATATATGTGGATGGAGAAGAAACTGCACATGGAGGTCACCACAGGCCTTTGAAGCAAGTGTTAGTTTTTGGCGGTTGGTTCAGAAGGAGAAAGAAAGTTCTGGCTTAGCCTCCTCTCTGAGGTCAGAGTTCATCCTTCCTACCTGAACCCTGATCCTCTCCCTGTTTTAGTCTGTGTTTTTTTTCCTTTCCCTTGTCCTTTGGTTTCCTCCCCAACCTCAGATCATTTTGGGCCTTAGTCCCTCTGACATTATCTCAACCATTCCAGTCCTCACTGAGAACCAAGCAGGGATCTCAGGGCACCTGGGGGTAATGCCATCCATCAATCCCCAAGGGACATGCCCCAATCCCTAATGGACTCAGACAGCACCATTACTGGTGGTGATAGGTCCAGTGCTAGAGTCACAGGTCATTGAAACTGACCCATCTGGGGACACAGACAGTGATGCCTGCTGATCCATCACAGGCTAAGAACTGACCCCTGAAATCAAAAGGAGGACACACACCAGAAACATTGCTCTGAAGGCTTCCTCTTCTGCTCCACAATAAGCCCAGAGGATTTGCCCTGACCCATACCCAGACTGAGCAGCAGAATGAGAGAGGGCACTCAGGTCATGGTGGAGATGTGCCTGTGAGTTCTTCCAAGGACCACACAGCTGGGCTGGTACCCACAGGCTCTCTGATCCTTCATGGTCCACAGGCATGCAAATATTCCCTTTCCTCCATCTGTCTTTGGTGCTTGTGGGTTGTTCTTTGCCTTCTAGCAGGGCAGAGGCTGAAAGGACTCTGGGACATTAGCTCCTTGCTCAGCTGGGAAAGACCCCAGCTTGTCCAACAGGGCTATCTACTGGGAAAAAAACAATAAATGCTACTTCTTCAGAGAAGTACATTCCTGTAATCTTCATCTTCCTATGGGAGTATAACACCAGGTAATATTACTTAAGGAAAAAAAGTAACAGCCAAAAAGAAACCACGAGCCTGGGGTTCAAGGCTGAGACAGCTAAAGGTTCCTGGAGGAGGTCAAATGAGCTTGGATTTCATCTCCTAGAAGACCATGGAGAATCTTAACACAATTTTGACTCAGACCTTGGGAGCCAATGAGCTTGGTGAATGACTCAGAAAGACTTTCATGGCTAAAATAAAAAAATTATTAAAGCTCAATAGTAAGGGTGTAGTTGAATGAGTTTTCAGGAGACCTCACTGGCATGGTTTGTGGTTTCCCTTTAGGCAATTCAAGATTGGAATTAAGAAGAAAGAAAGATCAGAGGAAGGACTACAAAAGCATGTGTATTAGTGGAGTAAGAAGTGGGAAGTTCAAATGTCTTTAGAATCCATGACCTCTAGTCACTTGTTGAAAGACTTAATTTCAGAAGAACCTGTGCTCCAAGAGAGATATGTTATTCAAGAAATCAGAGGAGAACTGAGAACATAGAGTGTAAAGCAAGGCTCTCACAGTAGCTGGAAAGGATTGTTCCTCTCTGCAAGAGAGAGAGGCAGGTTTGTGTGCTGCCAATCACACTGGGAAAGACACACCCCCTCCCCCCATCAATTTCAGGCTGCCAGGCTGATCCAGAGCCTGAGGCTTGGCCCCATCAACAGATATGGAATTAAGAGGGCATCGGTGCCTATATCTGAGGCCTAAGCAAAAGTCCAAACTCCCTCAGATATGGATCTCCGAAAAACTGAACTAAAGTGTGAGGGGTAATGCATCTCAAACTGCCTAATGATAATCGGAAAACAAAAGAAACAATAGTCCCCTCCAGCCTTTGGTGGATCCTTAAATTATTAGAAAATTTGAGAATCTGCTTTGAGCACTCACAATGTAGCCCATACCCTTAACTGTGGATGGGGAAACTCTGGCCTCAAGGCAACATGTGGCCTTTTAGGTCCTTGGGTGAGGACTTTTACCTGAGCCCACATTGTACAAAACATATCCTTTTATGAAAGAGATTTGTTCTGTGAAGTTTGGATGCAGTAAAGGGCCACACTCTGGGACCTAGAAGGCCACATGTGGCCTCGAGGCTGCAGGTTCCCCAACCCTGCTCTGAACCAATCTCCTCCAATTCTCATTTGGTCCTCTTCATTTCCAAGCTTAAGTCTCACCCTGCTGTAAAAGCAAGCACCCTGACATACACCATAGGGACTACTGTCACAGGTTCTTTGATTTGCTTTTCTAAAAGGAAAGCAACTTTTGAGCAGTCAACAACCATTTTAATCAAGAACATGTAGCATTCATTTAGTTCAGGGGACAAAGTCAGCATCCTGAACTTAGAGAATTAACAGAGAAATCAAAATCCACAGTTTGCAACTCTCTGACATAAGCAGTACAGACAGCACAGATAAACAGAGAGATCCAACTGTCTGAACATTAAGTACATAATTACCAGAGGGAGAAGTACTAACATCTGGGTTATCAAAGCTGGTGGTGGGGGTAGGGGGGGCTCTTTAGCAGATGTCTCTTCTGGCAAACAAACACTTCCAGTGAGTAAGGCCCAAAGTACAACCTCACCCCGGGGTATTTATACATTTTTAGAACCAGAGGGCATCGTGACCCTTGAGAAACAATGCTTCATTAACAAAAGGTGTGGGCTTTCCTAAAAATCTTTTTGTTTAATTTTAATTAATTAATTAATTAATCAGTTTATAGTTTTCAACAGACACTTCCACAAGATTTTGAGTTCCAGACTTTCTCCCCATCTCTCCCCACCACCCACTCCGAGAAAACATGTTCTGATTACCATTTCCCTCAATCTGTTCTTCCTTTTATCCCACCCCTCCCTTATCTTATCCTCAACCCCTCTATTTTCTTGTAGGGCAAGATAGATTTTGTTACCCCATTGCCTGTATATCTTGTTTCCCAGTTTCATGTCAAAACAATTTTTGACACATAATGTAGCAGATCATGTTTGTGTATGTGTATCTGTTTGTGTATCATGTTCTGATTTGTTATACGGATTCTTTCATTTATCTTAGTCTGACTACATAGCATGACGATAGTGAAAATATACTCAATAGGAAAGTATATGTAGAATCTATACAGAATTGTATGCAGTCGTGGGGAGGGAGGGAGGTAGTGGGGGGTGGGTGGGGAGGGATAAAATCGCAATTGTATGGCAGTGATTGTTAAACATTAAAAAAAATAAAAAAATTAATAAAAAAAAAAAACAAAAAAAACAATTTTTGACATTCGTTTTTAAAACTTTGAGTTCCAATTACTCTCCCTTCCTCCCTTCCCACCCTTCCCCACTGAGAAGGCAAGCTATTCAATATAGATTATACATGTATAGTTATGCAAAAGACTTCCATAAAAGTCATGTTGTGAAAGACTAACTATATTTCCCTCCATCCTATCCTGCCCCTCACTTACTCTGTTCTCTCTTTTGACCCTGTCCTTTCTCCCATCTGCCTTCCATTCTATCATCCCCCTAACCCTGTTTATCCCCTTTCCACTGTAGTGTAAGGTGGATTTTCATAGCAAATTTATTGTACATGTTATTCTCTCCTTAAGCCAAGTGTAATGAGGATAAAGTTCATGCTTTACTTCTCACCTTCCCCCTCTTCTCCTCCACTGAAAAAGCTTTCTCTTGCCTCTTTTGTGTGAGATAGTTTGCCCCATTCTATTTCTGCCATTCTCCTCCCATTATATTCCTCTATCATCCCTTAATTTTTTCAGATATTAGCCCTACCCTCTGTCTGTATGTATCTAATCCTTCCAACTACCCTAATACTAAGAAAAGTCTCAAGTATTACAAAGATGATCTTTCTATGTAGGAATATAAACAGTTCGACTTTACTAAGTCCCTTATGATTTCTCTCTCCTGTTTCCCTTTTCATGCTTCTTGTGTTTGAAAGTAAAATTTTTTATTCAGCTCTGGTTGTTTCAACAAGAATGATTGAAAGCTTTCTATATCATGGAATGACCATTTTATCCCCTGAAGAATTGTACTCGGTTTTGTTGGGTACGTGATTCTTGGTTCTGATCATACCTGTTTTGACTTCTGGAATATCATATTCTAAGTCCTTCCATTCCTTAATGTAGAAGCTGCTAGATCTTGTGTTATCTTCATTGTATTTCCACAACACTGGAATTGTTTCTTTCTGGCTGCTTGCAATATTTTCTCCTTGACCTGGGAACTCTGGGATTTGGCCACAATGTTCCTAGGAGTTTCTCCTTTTGAAATCTCTTTCAGGAGGCAACTGGTGGATTCTTTATATACCTATTTTGCCCTCTGGTTCTAGAATATCAGGGCAGTTTTCCTTGACAATTTCTTGAAAGATGATGTCGAGGCTCTTTTTTTGATCATGGCTTTCAGGTAGTCCAGTAATTTTAAAACTGTCCCTTCTTGATCTATTTTCCAAGTCAGTTGTTTTTCCAATGACATAGTTCACATTGTCTGCTATTTTTTCATTCCTTTGGCTTTGTTTCATGATATTTTTGATTTTTTCATGAAGTTATTAGCTTCAATCTGCCCCATTGTAATCTTTAAGGAATTATTTTCTTCAATGAGCTTTTGGACCTCCTTTTACATCTGGCCAATTCCCTTTTTAGGGCATTTTTCTCCTCATTGCCTTTTTGGATCTCGTTTGCCATTTGGCTTACTCTTATTTTTTAAAGGGTTATTTTCTTCAGCAATTTTTGGGGGAGTCTCCTTTAGCAGGCAGTTAATTCGTTTTTCATGATTATCTTGCATCACTCTCATTTGTTTTCCCAATTTTTGCTCTTCTGATTTCATTTGATTTTCAAAATCCTTTTTGAGCTCTTCCATGGCCTGACACCAGTTTGTATTTTTCTTGGAGACTTTGGATGGAGAAGCTTTGACTCTGTTTTCTTCTGTTTGCATGCTTTGGTCTTCCTTGTCACCAAAGTAAGATTCTATAGTCTGATCCTTTCTCCAATTTTTGCTAATTTTCCAAGCTATTTACTTGACTATTGAGCTCTTTGTTAAGGTAGTTCTCTGCTTGGGAATGACTGTCCCCTGCAGTGCTAATGTGTATTGGCTTCTTGGTTACTATGATGCATTTGGCTTTCTGGCGTCTGAAAAAATGTTCTTCTTCTGCCTTCTATATGGAGAGTCTATTATACTTTGCAATTCAGACCTGTGCTGGCATATTCAGAGTGACTGTTGGTGCTGTCAATATTGCCTTGTCCATACAGCATATTCCATATTTTGGTGCATCTTATCTCTTCCAGTCAAAGGAAAGGTCCTTTTGAGAAGAGACTGCTTTACTTTTGTTATTGTAGCTTCAGCACCTGGTACTTAGTAGCAGGTCCTTAAGAAATGGTTATTGTTTGGTTGTTGTCCTTATTCTTTAGTATATTTTTAGCTTATATGTTAGGCAATTTGAAGTCATCAAGAGCAGCTTACTCTCTGCTTAATTTTCTAGATTATTAACTCTCTGTGGACTATTTTGTATTCAGATATTTTCAGGCCAATGATCTTTATTCTGGGCAGAGAAAACAGAAGCCAAAGAATCTTTGAGCAGACCAGCCTTCTCTTTGTCTCAGACACCTGCCTCCCACCCCCCTTCAGCAAGCATCTTTTGCCTTCAGTGTTCTCATTCTTTCCCTCAACATCGACAGAAACCTCTGTGGTCTGGAACACTCCTCACCAACCTCAGCTGTGTCTGGGAATTATTCCTGGCCCCACTGAGATTGCCCTCCTAGTGCTGACCCTTCCTTTTATGTTTTTCCTGCAGCCAGGGAATTTTTTAGATTATCAGAGATTCAGGGAATGATGTTGGACTATGTAGCTTAATGAGGGAAGAGGCTGTTTTGAGGATTCTGTAAACTTTTATAGAGAATTTTCATTTTCCTTCATAGGATTCTATTATTCAGGACTTATATTCATTCCCCCTACCATTTAGATTAACTGAAGCATGTCTTCTATTAATGTTAGCCTCATCTGACTAAAATTTGATGCACGAAATCATAATTTTAGGAGATGACTATTTTACATTCCTCAGCTAAGAAACCAAGAAGAATTCTGAGCTTCCCAAAGAGATTTCACTATTTGTGGAAAGGGTCATAATACCTAAAAATATGAATAAAGATTTCCCTAACCCAGCTTTTTGTTTTTCTTTGGGACATAACTTATTTTCCCCCTATTAATCTGTTACAACTTCTTTAAAATGAAAATTCAGTTCTGTGAAAGGAGGATTCTGCAAATACAGTGTTTAAATCTCTAACTTTCCCTAGAAAGTTTATGGAACTCAGGACTGGCTGGCTCTTTAGGAATTCATCAGTTAATCAGTAACCTTGACCAAGCACCTACTATGTTCTAGTTTCTGGGCCAGGTACTGGAGATACTGAGATGAGTCTCTCTTTCAATCCCTGCCTAAAAACACCCCTGTTTCTCCAGCCCCAGTGTCCCTCATTCTACCCTTGGTGACCCCAGATTTCTTTAGTGAGGCTCAAACTAGAGATCACCAAGTTCAGCACAGACCAGAGCTTCATTCACAGAATGTCTTATACAGCAATTAGTCATCATTTATTAAATTCTAATTTTTAAAGATGATTTTCTTCAGCAAGCTTTTGTACTTCCTTTCCCATTTTTCCAGTCCTATTGTTTTTTTTGGGAATTCTTTTGGTCTGCAAATTTTTGTGTATCTTATGCCATGTAATGGACTCTTTTACTCACGATTTTCTTCTACTACTCTCCTTTATTTCCCCAATATTTCTTCTAATTCTCTAATTTGTTAAATCCATTCTAAGCTCTTCTAGGAATTCCTTTTGGACCCGAGACCAAATTAGATTTTTCTTTGAATCCTTGCATATAGCCATTTTGATGCTATTGTCCTCATCCAAGTTGATGCCTTGACCCTTCCTATTACAAGGATCACTTTCTATAGTCAAGCTTTTTTGGTTGTTTGCTCATATTTTCTGCCTGTTTTGGGACATGATGTTTTTAAGGGAGAGTTGGGCTCTGGTTGTGCCCTGCCCTAAGCTTTTAGTGTTGGGGCTTTGGGTCTTGCTGCTGGCTTTCACTGGGGGTGTCTCTGGAGGGCCGATTTCCCTTATGGTTTGGCAGTGGGACCTCCCTGTGGGGCTCATCTGGGTCTGGGCTTAGCTATTTACCTGCAAGAGTTACAGTGGAAACACAGGCTGATTTGGCCAGTCCCACTTCACTGCTGGTGATCAGTGGGGTCAAGGCCTCCCTGGTGGCTTCTGGTAGGGCTAGGCTCATTGGGGTGTGGCCTTGTGAGCTGCACAGATTGCTCCCTTTACTGGGAGACTGCTGAACTGCAGGGGGGTGGAACCTTGTTGGTGGATTGCCTCAGACTTGGAGCCTTGCTGCAGGCCCCCTGCTGTAGCTGCTGCTGCATCTGCTCTTAGATCCTGTTTTTCCACCAGCCCAGTGTGATAAACCTTTTCTGCCTGGCTGCTAAGCTGCTTCCCTGTTCCTAGATCAGACGGAGTCAGTTTTCTATTTCTTTTAGAGGGAATTGGGTGAGGGCTTCAGAAGGGTTCCTCTTATCCATCCTGGCTCCCAAACAGCCTCCAAAGCTTGGGAGAGGCTGAAAGAGCCTTTCAGGGGGGCAGCAGAACTCAAAGGGTGAGAGGGGAGCATGTGGAGGCAGGGAAGGAGGGAGCAGATGGGGGTCTGAGGAAGGAGAGACTTAGAGGGAGAGGGTCATTGGGGGAGGGTCTCCCAGGAAGAAGAGCAGGGAGGGAGAAGGGGAGGAAGGGGCAAGACAGTGAAGTTGTTTCTGTCCTACGCTCATCAGGCACCTCTCTAGAGCCCAGAGGAGAGGGTACAAGGGGAGCAGGCCTGGCAGGGTTTTTGTCTCACTTCCCCCTCAGTCTTTGTCACT
Organism: Notamacropus eugenii; assembly: GCF_028372415.1. Taxonomy (NCBI): domain Eukaryota; kingdom Metazoa; phylum Chordata; class Mammalia; order Diprotodontia; family Macropodidae; genus Notamacropus; species Notamacropus eugenii. Next base: position 7,503,259 of record NC_092875.1, on the reverse strand, counting down.
GTGTATAGCACCACTACTACTCCACTGCCCACAGTAATAGTCAGCCTCATCCTCAGCCTGCAAACCAGAGATGCTCAGGGTGGCTGTGTTCCCTGACTTGGCACCAGAGAATCTGTCAGGGATTCCCGAGGGCCTGCTGTTATCATAATATATCACCAGCTTAGGGGCCTGACCAGGTTTCTGCTGGTACCAGCTTACATAGTAGGTACTAGTTCCAACCCCAGCACAGGAGATGGAGGCTGTCTGTCCCAGGCTCTTGGACACTGATGGAGGCTGAGTCAGCACATTGGAGGCCCCAGAACCTGCAAGGGAATAAAAGAAGAGATTGGTCACAAGCAGAGGTCTATCTCCCCAGAGGGGATGCTGACCCCTGAAGCAGCTTCAGGATGAGCTCAAGTCAGTAGTATGCCTGACCTCAGACACTGTGGGGCCTGAGCCACAGGGAGGAGTCCTTGGGCAGCCTCACCTGTGTAGACAGTCAGGAGGGAGAACAGCAGAGAAATCCAAGCCATGGTTAAGGTTCCTCCCAGAGCTTCGGTGTCCTAAGGATCCCCAAATGGGGCTGGGCTCCCTCAGGGCTCTCTTAAGACCAGCCCAGGCCCTGCTGGGAGGAGGCCCCCACATGCAAATCTGCTCCTGCTCTGGACACCTGAAAGAGGGGCCTCAGGTGGTGACTGACTGACTCTGTGGGTTCCTGAGGCAGAGGGGGTTGGTCCTTTCTCTGGCAGGGGAGGATAATAAAAGCCCCTGAGGTCATTTCCTCCTCTGAGATTCTGGGATTCTTGGAGTCAAGTTCCTTCCTCCCTGGGGCTATGTATGATGCTGCAGGACCTTGTCACTGTAACTGAACTGCTTTGTCCTCCTAGACCTTCCCTGTGCCCTGGGGCCTTTTCCCCATGGACCCTCCCCCATGCTGCCCCCTCCTCCATTGGTGAGTTCCCCCAGGCCCTGCTTGGGGACAGCCAGACTTCCTCCCCTCCAGCTGTGTCTGGGACTCTGGAGGATTCAGGAGCACAGGGAATGGGGCCCTCTCTCCCCCATCACTATTGGCTCCTTTCAGCAGGTGTTTTCCAATTAGGATGTGAGCTCCATCAAGGGAGGGACTCTATTTATCTGCACTGGAGTCCCCAGCCCTAAGCACAGGGCCTGACACATGAAGGGATTAAGAAATACCTATTGCTTTGCCTGGCATTTAATCCAGAGCTGCCTCATGACCATCCAAAGGAAGAGCTATAACAGTCAGTGGACCCAGCTTCTGGCCCAATATCCTCGGGGTTTCTGCTGCTCAGGCCTCCGAAGAGGAGGAAGGAAGTCAGGCACATCCTCACTCTGGGGCCCACTTCTTCATTGGTAAAATGAGGGGAATTGGACCAAAGGGTCTCTAACTTCCCTAACATCTCTGGTCTTAAATGATCAAGCCCAAAAGTCCTGTTTTCATCTGGAATTCACCACAGACTCCAAATACTAAGGCCCTTGGGGAGTCAAAATAAAGGGCCTAAGGGATTTGGGAAGTGTCCTCTAAAAATGTGGGGCATTGGGAGGGGTAGATATGCATCTGCCCTCAACTCAAGAGGAGAGACTGGGACCGCAGAGCCAGGGGAGCCTCCCCAGGACACAGGGCAGGAGACCAGGAGCGCAGGGGCCAAGAACCCCAGGTGACATTGACAGCCCAACTCACAGCTTCCAAGGACCACACAGCTGGGGCTGGTACCCACAGGCTCTCTTATCCTTCACGGGCCACAGGCATGCAAAATTTCCCCTACCTCAATCTCTCCTGAGTGCCTGTGGGCTGGTCTTTGGCTTCCACCAGAGCACAGGCTGAAGAGACTCTGGGGCACAAGCTCCTGGCTCAGTTGGGAAAAACTCCATATTATCCAACAGTGCCCTCCTCAGGCAAAGGCCAGGAAGTACTGCTTCTTCAGAGAAGTACATTCCTGTAATCTTCAACCTCCTATGGGAGTGTAACACCAGGTAATATTACTTTGGAAAAAAAATATGACAGCATAGAAGAATCCAGCAGCCTGGGGTTTTCAAGGCTTTGACAGCTGGAGGTTCCCGGAGGACTTCAAATGAGCTAGGATTTCACCTCCTAGAAGACTGTGGAGAATCTTTACACCTTTTTGACAAAGATATTGGGAACCAATGAGCCTGGTGAATGACTCAAAAAGACTCTCAGGGCTAAAAAACAACCAACATTGGGGTCCAGTGGTAAGGACGAAGTTGAATGAATTTTCAGGAGATCTCATTGATGTGGTTTGTGGTTTCCAGTTAGACAATACAGATTAGGATTATCAGAGGAGAGAGGACAGAAGCATGTGCGTTAGTGGAGTAACAACAGTGGAAAGTGCAAATGTCTTTAGAATCCAGGGTTCCCAGTCCCTGAGACTATTGTTGTGGTGGAGGAAATGAGGAATTTGTCGACTTGTAAAAATGTGGAAAAGCTAAGACTTATGAAAGAAGATGTTATTCGCCTTCACAGAAACAGAGGGTTAATAAGTACAGTGCAGTCTTACACAGATGCACTTGAATGCAAACATGTATACATGAGTATGATTATTGATATCTGAGTACATGTATGCGTAAGTATATGTATGTGCACAGGTGCCTGTGTTTATGTGTATTTGTATGTCTTTCTGTGTATGTGTCTGTATGTGTATATGTAAGCACATATGTATGTATGTTTATGTATACGTACATATATACTTGTCTGCATTTAATTATGCCTTCTGGGGTGGGAGGGTGAAAAGAACAAATTAAAAAGCTCAAAGCTGAGAAGAAAAGAAAACTTACAAGGGAACAAAGAAAAGATGGACAGCTCTCAGTGCAGTGCATAGCATTTATTATACAGGCTTTCTTGAAATGGAAATTTCTTGCTGCATATTTAGAATCCTCTCCCACATTCTGCTGTGCACATTACAATTTTTTTTCTTTCCTCATTTTTTATTGTTTTCACTTTGGCTTTTAAGTTTGTTTCTTTCTCTTTGCTTAGTTCATATTTAAGAAAATTACAAACGTTAAGTTGCTGCTGCTCTCAATGAAACCTTCTTCAATCAGCTGCTTCCGTGTTTGTTTCTATCTGATATTCTGCCCTTTTTTTCTGAAAGAACTCTTTTTGGGGGATATTTACAAGCATCATGTCATTTTATCTTCATAACTACCATGAGAGGGAAATGTACGTGTTGGGAATAGGATTTGAACCTGGATCTTCCTGGATCCAGGCCAGTTACTTTATTCACTACATCACCTAAGTACAATGTGACATTCACAGAGCCTACCTCAGCCCTGAATATCCTGGCACAGTTCTGAATAGCGCAATACCACAGACGCTCCACATGGAATGCAGAACCAAAGTATTTATTCAAACACCAGAAAGACAAATCCATTGCAGAGACAAAAATCTATACACAATAACAATGCAGAGAACAACACCATTCCCAAACCTCCCCCTGCCAGGGAGAGCTTCCCAAAACTAGGTCCATTGAACAAATCATAAGCAGGGTCTCTTAAACAAAATCACAGTGTCACACTTACACTAGCCAGAAACCTGATCACCTGCATCCTTCCTAGCTCTGACAGCTCTCATGTGTGTAATGGCAATTTAAATGGAAAGATCTTTGTCATTCATTAATGGGCCCATATGACCTGTTTGAATCACCTAGAGGCCTGAGACACATGTGGTGGGAGGAGCTTCCTGAACAAGTGGAACAGAAAAGTTGGAGCAGAACTAGGAAGAAGTGAATGAACAAGGTGAAGGCAGAGAAGAGGGGACGCAGGTAGGCAGGCAGATATGGCAAGACTCTGTCTCTTAAGTGTTTACTGGTAAGAAGGCCCTCGCAGAAGGTTGGTGGAGGCTTGGGAATGGCTTTGCCTCCAGTGGAGATCATGTTCTTCTTGTAACTTCTTGGTCACCATGACAGATTTTGCTTTCTGGTTCTGGAATTTGGCTTCCTAGTGTCTAAATAAATATTTTTCTTCTGCTTTCTGTATGGAGTGTCTTTATACATTATGATTGAGAACTGTGCCAGCATATTCATAGTCACCATCAGCGCTGTGCATATTGCCTTGGTGATATATTTGGTGTCATGAACAGGATCTTAGAGTATAAAATCTCTATTTGGAGGCAGAAAAAAATTAGAGAAAGAAACTAGCATCCCAGGTTGGGATGACTGAAAGTATTTTTCACTCACTAGGGAATGGGTTAAAAGTATTGGACCATGTGAAAACTGGGAAGCAAGGACAGAGCAGAGGGACCCTGGGGACTTGAAAAGGTGTTTGCAAGGAATTCCAAGTAGCCCAGGGAAGGAGTGGTAGGAGGAGAGGATGAATTTTATTAACAGGTTACAGTATTATGTGTAAAAACAGAGAGGAGCTACTGAAGGAAAGCATTCAGATAGAAAAAGAGTTATCCACTTTGCATGGAATTCTCAGTCTCCAGGCTCTCCTTTAAAAAATTAGGCTGGGTAAGGGGGGGGTCTCAAATGGAAGATAAGACTGTTCATTTAGCTCAGAAGAAGCTGAAGGCTGACAAAAGAAGTGCACATTCTGACCTTCCTACAGACGCAGTCTAGTTGCCACTGTGTCATAAGGAAGTCAGAGCAAGGAAGTGAAATAGTGTTAGAAGGAAAAGTTTCTCAGGCAGAAGCATGCCCAATAGTGAGGCAGAAACAGGAGAACCAAGGAGGTAGCACAGTGTTTAGGGAAGTAATTGAGTATTTAACTCAGCAGGAGGTCACAGATATTTTGAGTCAGTTCTCCCAGTGGATGGGAGAATCATTAATATCTTGGATGATGAGTATCAGTGATGAAGGGGCCAGAGGAGTATTTATAGATAGTGTTGATAGCTTGAAATTTATAGCTATGAGAATCCTTTTGTACAGAAAACTTTTACAGATTACAATATGCAAGGAGGTAAAAACACAATTAGTCTGTTAGCTTTGGCTGCAGAACGCTCCAGTAGCCAGTATCCTGCTGACTGCATGTGGCCTAGGGGAGACAGACTCTGGCATTCACTTGGGGACTGTATAAGAAAGTTAAAGGAGAAGTCATTCCCCAATGAATAAATGGTCAAAGGATATGAACAGGGAATTTTCAGAGCAAGAAATTAAAGCTGTCTATAATCACATGAAAATCACTATTGATTAGAGAGATGCAAAGCAAAACAACTCTGAGGTGTCACATCACTCCTATCAGATTGACAAACATGATAAAACAAGAAGATGATAAATGTTGAAGAAGAGGTGGGAGAGTTGGAACACTAATCCATTGTTGGTGGAGCTGTGAGCTGATCCAACCATTCTGGAGAGCAATTTGGAACTATGCCCAAAGAGTTACAAAAATGGACATACCCTTTGACCCAGCAATACATTTCTGGGACTCTATCCCAAGGAGATCATAGAAATGGGAAAGGGTGCCACATGTACAAAAACATTTATAGCAGCTCTCTTTGTGTTGGCCAAAACGTGGAAATCAAGGGGATGCCCATCAAATGGGGAATGGCTGAACAAGTTGTGCTATATGAATGTAATGTAATACTATTGTGCTATGAGAAATGATGGGCAGGAAGACTTCAGAGAAGCCTGGAAAGACTTATATGAACTGATGCTGTGTGAAAGCAGCAGCACCAGGAGAAATTTGTTCACAGCAACAACCACAGTGTTTGAGGAATTTTTCTGGTAGACTTGGTACTTCACTGACATGCATGGACTTCAATAATTTTCAATGGACTCTTGAGGTAAAACACCTTCCACCTTCAGAGAAAGCACTATGGAATTGGATCTCAGACAGAAACAGACCATTTTCTTTTGTATTATTTTATGTTTTGTCTTGTTTTATGGTTTCCCCCATTCAGTTTAATTCTTCTGTGCAACATGCATTTAATAGGAATGTACATGTCAGACCTATATACGATTGTATACTGTAAGGGAATTGCCAACCCTCAGCTCTCTTGGACGGCGTACACCAATCACGGCTCAGGTAATCTGAGGGGAGATTGGTAAGGCATGAACAAGATGGCGCTGGGAGGAAGGGTTCTGGCTCTGGGAGGAAGGGTTCCGCCCCTGTTCACCACCAGATACTTCCTGAAACGTGGCTGGAAAGCAGTAGCAAAACCTGCTTAAACTAGTTTAATCTTGCTTGTGCTGCTTACGTAACTAAGGCGTACATGATACTATCTAAGTGCCTGAGCTAGTTGGAATAAACGGAGTTGCCTTACATCTTTGCCTCCCGCCTCATCCGTTACTCACAGCGAGCTCCTTCAGGGTCGACAGGCCCTGCTGGTCAGGTAAACCTGTCGGCTTGGGGTGAATGGCCCCGATAAATCCTGTTCAAGTGGCGCCCAGACTTGGGGCGGTAGATAAGAATTCTCAGCGACCCTAGGAGGTGGAAAGTAGTTGGTAATGGTCATAGGTTATCAGAGACTCGAAGGGCAGAATACTTGAGGGTCTCAAGATAGCAACAGGACCGGACAGTGCAGGGGCAAAAGCGTGACCTCGTAGCTCGAGAAAAGACATAGCCCGCATTCCTCGGACGGTGCCTCACGATAAGGGTGGGATGTGGGACGACGCGCGCTTCAGCTGTCCGGGAGACAAAGAAAAAAGAATTTGAGACTGTGAGTAACCTGCTTATATATATATACAAATATATATAGGTAGGGAGCTAGGTTTTTAGCATTAATGAGGCTAACAACATCAGCAGAAAAGCTAGATAAGAAAGCTAAGAGCCAGGGAGTTACAGTGCAGTGAAAATTAATTAGAAAATTTTTAAAACAAGTCCAAGACTCAGAACAGTCCCTGGGTGGAGGAGCGACCCTCCTTATCTACACATACTTGGCAGATGGTGGAAAAACAGTTAACTGCTTATGACCAGGAAAGTCCTGGAGTTATATCACCACATACTTTTTATCTGTATAATTTGTAAAATATTCTTTTCAAGTAGAAGAAGGAGGTTGTGATAAACAAGTCAGACAATTTGCCACCTCAACACAGACCACTCCTTCAAGCTCTTCAGAGAGCTCAAGAGAGCATAGCCCAGAAAGAATGTATCCTGATTTGCAGAAGGAGCTATCAGAGCGGAAAGAAAAAGAAAAAATTAATAATTTGGAGACTGAGCTTCTAAAGATAAGTAAAAAATTGAAGCAATTAGAGTTTAGAAAGAATGTGTCATTTAAGGAGGACATTATAGAGTCTCATGCTGAATATATGGAGCCAACGAGTTTAAAATTATGTTTGGAACTAAGTAAAAGAAATCAAGCCATAGGTCTAATTTGTGCAGAGGATTTCTGACAATCTTTTCTCAGTTTTTGAAATTTTTTATTGTCTGTATATGTGTTCAGTCTTTACATGTTCTGTGTGCATGTGTTTGTGAGTTATTACAGCCAGCTCCATTGTAGCTGGAATTCAGAGTGTTATCTCTTTCCCTCCCCCTCATCCCTTCTCTCTGATGGCTGCAGCATCAGGGAGGAGAATGGGAGAGAGAAAGAGAGGAACTAATCTTATATTATTTAGTTTATATGACTGCTAAATGCAGTTTTACATAAGAAATACAAGGAAATAATGTATGTGTAGTTTTAAAGGGGCTTTAATCAAAGCCCACTAGGAGTACAACATGGGTATGAAGTTCAAGGAAAGCATAAAAGTTTTGGAATTTATTGTTAAGTAGTTGGTAAAATTCTCTCTCTCTCTTTACCCTCTGACCCTGGCCAGGTTGTGAAGGTGGAGAGAAAGACAAGAAGAAATTGGGGAAATTTTCCCCTCCTATCACAAAGGCAGATTGAATAGCATTTTAATTATCTCATGCCTCACCTAAGAGAAAAATTTTTATGTATGGGATACAACTAAAAGGTAGTTATTCTGGTCATATTTTAAGTGAAACATGTCACTCCTAATTGGATGTTAAAGACAGGTCAGAATTTATTGTATTATTTGGCATTAAGGCAAATTGAGAATATGCATAAAACTAAAAATGAAAAAAGACACCTCAGAGATGAAGATGTGAACTTCCAAGTGGAGAGGAGGAGGACTGGCGCCACTGGACTTTGTTCCAGAGTCTCCCTCACTTCCACTTGCAGTTTTACAACTTTCTCTTTCAAACACATTTTTAAGGAGTAGACATAGACATGAAATTTTCTTGAGTAAAAATTAGAACCATTGTAATTTTTATTTTACTCTGTAATCCAGAAATGGTGTTAGAGAAAGCAATTTGTAATCTGAATCTTGTTAAAACTAAAAGATGTTGGAAAAATTGTGTGTAGCCATTTATGTTACTTAAAAATTTTATCAGTTCTACTAACCTTATCTTACAATGTTTTGTAATTGCCATTTAGAAAACCAGGTATTTTCACCTTTGCCTGTTAAAGAAATTACAGCTAAAATAATTTGTTTATCATTTATAAACGTTGCAAGATTGTTAACTAAGTTTTTGAAGTTGCTGTTTTAATACTAAACTTAATATTGTTAATTGATTACTGTGTATAGAAAGAAAAGAATGGAGTAAAAAATTTATTTAGACTGGTTCTGCCCATTCAGAACAGTCCAGACAGTATGTTTGGGGTTTGGCAAGCATGGGATTCATGCCAATTCCTTTTATATTTTAAAACTGCCAAGGCCTCTTTCATGTGGACAAGGTCATCAGTCCCAAGAAAGAAATTTGTTTGGCTTATATAATTCATAAACAATGAATGTGACTTGCTCAATTGTTGTAATAGATAGAAAACATTTTTAATAATTGACTTTTATATCAGGACAAGTTTTAAATTTGAGAAGGAAGGATCTTAAAGGAAATCTCTTATGTATGTGAGTCCTGTTAATCTTCACTGCTTATTGCAACTCCATGGGAATACAAATAAGTGTATTTGGCTTTAAGTTGTGATTAGTGAAATTTGCTGTTTAAGGTAAAAGCATTTGGGACCATAAATATTTTTGTTTAAGTGTGAAGTTGGGTATAGTTGTCTGCATTAGATCAGTATCTGAAAGAATACGTCACAAGTTACTCAGAGGGACTGTGATCCTGCATCCTGTACTGTTATCAGGTGAAATTTGTATCTGGAGAGGAAACACTGAGGGGACAATTCTAGACTCAATCTAGGATGGGATCCTCCTGGTCCGTTTCTCCATTGTGTCCTTTTATAAAGGAATATTTTCCACCTGACTATTCCTGAGTCTGGCTATAATACAGATACTGCATGACTGGAAAATTTCACTCCTATCTGAATTCAGATAGAGTCAAAGATGTTTTATCCTATCATGCTTGCTATATCCCATGTCTCTATTTTTTCCTTTTATAGCAAATTTCTATGATCAATTACAAGTAGTCAGTATAACATGTGAGCCCTTTTATGTAATCTTACTGGAAAACTTAATATTATTTTTATCTGAAACTGGAACATGTTCAGAAATTTATGTATACGACTTAAGACTCACCTTAAGATGTCCCTATTGTTTAAAGCAGTAATTTTTTTTATAATCTGTCTCTTACTGTTACCAATGTGAGATTCTATTATGCACTTTTATTAAAACATTTTGTGATATCTAGGAATTCTAAAATACCTAAGAATTTGGTTTGTTATAATACTTTGGGAATTTATATTCCTTAGAACATTTTTATACCAACTAAGTTTTAATAAATTTTAATTTTAAAAGGTTTATTTTTGCTTCAAAGTGAAAAGACAACTATCATTTTAAAAGGTTTCACCTAATCTTCTTTTAAAAAAAAAGTTTAGTAACTCTCTTAACATTATGATAAAATTTCAACTGTTTTAAAAAAAAGAACAAGGAATGTTTTTAGAAGAAATAGTTTTCAAAATAAGGTTAAAGCCTATTAAAATTTTCATTTTCAAGATAATGTATTGCTACTTAATATGTAATGATCTATAAAGCAGAACAGATCTTGTTGTTTTAATAAGCAAAAGTTAATATTAACCTGTGAACTTATTAACAACTTAATTTCTAAAGTTTTTTCTTCCAGAGTGAATATAATCAGAAAAAGATAAACAAGCTGATGAAACAACAATGATCATCTATTTAGTTGTGAGATTCAACTTAAAAATCTCTTTTGTTTAAGATAATACAGCTATGCTAGTTAACAGTAATAACTTATGGACTATCTTGTCTATGGTAGAAATATCAAGGAATATGAAGCAGTCTAAATGATCAGTTCTAGAGATTTGGAAAGCTAAATACAAGCTTGATCAAAATATATAGAAAGCAAATAGGGAGGTTGGAGACAAATGTGAATCATCCAAGCTCCTCCTATCCTAGATAGTTACTAAGTATGTCAAGAGAGTGTGAGGATGTCTGACAGTATTCTCACACCCACCTCACTTCTAGTTATTTTATTCTTACTCCTTTTTGGTTCTTGTTTGTTTAATCTCTGTGCCAGATTTGTGTTTTCTAGGTTTCTTTGTCCAAGACCATCACCTATCACCCTCTGAATCATCAAGTTCCTCATATTGGTTAAAGACACAACCCCTCCAGTGTTGGGACCCTGTGAGGCAGGATCAGCTCTACGTCCAATCTCAGCAGGAAGCAATTTCAGAAGTCGAGACCTTCATCCCTTATCCCAAAATATGTTGGGTCTCATCTGTTTATAGGGGGACAGGGTGTGGTGCTTGAGTGCCTGTACTTGGGCCCCAGTTCTAATATTGAATTTCTTTTTATAAATCATCCATATTTCAGGAATACCATATAACTCTATGAGTCAGGCAACAGTACAAAGGAAGAATAAAACTCTCAACCTGTTCCTTCAAAAACAAAAAGGGTAGGTCCCCTAGGGAACAATTGGCACAGGCCGTATATACAATGAACAACTTAACCTTAGATTATGACAGCCTTACTCCTTCACAAACATTCTTTTCATTTTTGGGCCGTAATGATATCAGAATTATTAGTAAAAAGTAGATTGGACCCAAGCAACAATAGGTGTTGTGGAAGGGTGTCAGTGAGGTGTGGAGAGGCTGTCAAGGATGTCAGAGCACACCTCTTACATTGCTTCACCCGTCATGGTGTGCCAAGAAGTATTAAAACAGACAATGGTCCAGCTTATACTAGCAAAGCCATTCAACAGTTCATGGCGGAATTCTCTATATCACATGTTACTGGAATCCCCCATAATCCTACTGGTCAAGCTATAGTAGAGCGGGCAAATCGCTCGTTGAAAACTTATTTGCAAAAACAAAAAGGGGGAGCTGGACCAGGAGTTGATGACAAATTACAATTGGCTGTTTACACATTAAATTATTTGAAATTTGATGATGATGGCTTATCAGCCACTATGAAATTTTTTACATCTCTTACAAAGACTGAGTCTATTAAGACCAAGTCAGTTACAGCAAATGCATTGAATGCCAAAGCCCGTAAAGTGATGTGGCATGATGAGAATAAACAATGGTTTGGTCCTCATATAGTATTAACTTGGGGAAAAGGATATGTTTATGTTTTAACAGATGACAACAAAGAAGTGTGGCTTCCAGTGAAACATATCCGAGTGTTGGAAGACAGCAATCATGACGAAGAAGTCACAGGGGGCACGACAGAGACAATAAAGAAAGTTACAGAAACTTTGTCAGGTTTTTAGCCATCTACAACATAATGGTGCTCCTGATCTTTCTCACAACACTCCTACTATGCAACCATTCTGCGCCCTCTCTTCAAACACAGGAGAAGGACTCTGGACAGACGGAACAACTGAGATGAGCATTTGTCATGGAACCACCATGGCTGAGAGTGATGTCATGGAGTGAGACAATGCCAAAATTCATTCTTCATGGTAACATTTCCCACATGTATGAAAATGATGGAGTTGACACAGAGACAAAGACTATTAATGAGACTATAATTCAGAGACACTTTAATTTTTCGGGCTTAGTTTCAGGTTTTCCATTCTGTCTACAGAAAGGTATTTCAGGGATCTGGAATGGGTCCAGTTTCAACTATACACAGGTGAAGGGGAAAGAAAGGTATCCTTGGTGTGCCACCATAGTGGATGGAAGAGATGCTTTAGATGAGAAAGATCGGCGACATGCTTATTATTTGTTCACCTGGACAATAAAGGGGACAATGGTAACCTGGTCAAATACAGACTTTACAGGACTTTCTCGGGGTATGGGATATAGACCATTTTGTCATTTGTTTAAAAAGAGAAATGTAACCTTATGGCATCTATATACAGGTTTTTTATCGTTTGAGAATTGTCATACCCATACATGTCAACAAACAGAGTTAACATTTGGGAATTACACAGAAATGTTGTATTCATGTCACAATCTTTCATATGCACCAGATGCAAGATTTGCCCCAGAGTTTCCTAGACAAATGTATATCTACCACAAGGGGTATCCTCTGATAGGAAGACCAGTTCAAGGGATAGACAAAATTATAATGGCTATGGGAGGACAGACTATACAGGCTATGTCTGCAGTTTCAGAAAAGGACAAAAATAATGTTATTGTACTGACGGAGAGTATGTTTAGGGAATAAATAGATAGAGACAATAGATCAACATTGGAGATATATAGAAATTGGACAGGAATTTACAATTTCACTTGTCAGAATTGTTCTGTGCAAGAATGTATAGGGCCAAAGATTGATGGGAGAATATTCATTTTAACAAGGCCACACTATGCATTAACAGCAGTCAAGGCAAAAGAGTGGTAGAAGACACCCATTGATGAAGTAATATATACACTGGACAAACAATTGGATGAATTGATGAATAGAGTTAAAAGGATGTGTTTCATGTGTAGTTTTAGGAATTACTTTATTAGTTGAAGTCATCTTGGCATCTACTTCATTGGCTATGTCAATTTATAATAGCCAGAATGAAATGGTTCAAGCTTCTGAATTACATGCTCTTATGAAAAATGTATTGGCTGGATTTAGACAACAAGCAAAGATAGATGATGAGTTTTATAAAGCCCTTTATTCTTTACAAAAGGCAACTGAGGTAATTGGAGAAGAAGTTGCAATGATACAACTGCAACAAAAATTACAGTGTGATTACAGATATAATACATTTTGTCTAACAAAGAAAAAATATGAGTCTCAACTGCAATGGGAAGAAATTAGGACACAATTACATGGGTTAGTTGCCGACAATATTACATTGGAAATTCAACAATTGATAAAACTAGCACAAGAGATTGATGAAGAAGCAGATACTGATTTTGTACCTGAAAAAACAGCAGCAAAGATAAATGATTTCTTTAAGCATATTGTTTCTTAGGGATCTGTCAAAAATTGGTTGCGCCAAGTATTATAGGCTTCGTAGTATTGTTTTTAGGATGCATTATTATACCCATATGTATTACGTTTTCATTGCATAGTTTGTATAATGCTCTACTTTCCAGTAAGCAAAGTGTTCTTATCCTTAAAGATCAGATGTATCAAAACAAAAAGGGGGAATTGTAAGGGAATTGCCAACCCTCAGCTCTCTTGGACGGCGCACACCAATCACGGCTCAGGTAATCTGAGGGGAGATTGGTAAGGCATGAACAAGATGGCGCTGGGAGGAAGGGTTCCGCCCCTGTTCACCACCAGATACTTCCTGAAACGGGGCTGGAAAGCAGTAGCAAAACCTGCTTAAACTAGTTTAATCTTGCTTGTGCTGCTTACGTAACTAAGGCGTACATGATACTATCTAAGTGCCTGAGCTAGTTGGAATAAACGGAGTTGCCTTACATCTTTGCCTCCCGCCTCATCCGTTACTCACAGCGAGCTCCTTCAGGGTCGACAGGCCCTGCTGGTCAGGTAAACCTGTCGGCTTGGGGTGAACGGCCCCGATAAATCCCGTTCAGTGTACTGTCTCAGGGAGGGAGTGGAGAGAGAGGGAAGACTAAGGGGGAGGGAGTGGCAAAAAATCTAAGGCACATGGAAGTGATTGTGGAGCACTGAAAACAAATAAAATAATTCAATTTAAAAAATAAACAAATAAAAAGAAGGTTAAAGGAGGAGCTAATGATGATTGTCATAACGATCAGAAAAGGAGATGGATACTGTGATACTGCCTTTGCAGTTTACCATAGGAATACAATAGAGAAGACAGGTTCTCCTATTCATAAGCACTTAACTTATAAACACTTAATTATTTTAGTAAGCACTAATAATTAGGAAAATAGGACACCCTCTTCCTGAGGTGCTGGATAAGGTTTCACATTTAAGTGGCTTAGGGGACCGGAGAAAAGACAAAATTCCTAAAGAGAGAGAAATAAATAGTGTTAGAAGTGAGCCCGGCTAACAAGACCCCACAGTGAGAAACATGCTTATCTTGAACAAAGAACAATGCCTATTCTGAAATCAGGAAAGCTTTTATTAATCTTTACATCCATTCCCCCCCGAATGGATGGGTAGCCTCCCCAGCAAGGTTACAGGACAAATACAACACATGCAGAAAGATGGAGTTTTTATACTGTTTTCTGAACTTTGGGTCTCCCACAATACTGTCCCCTGGCTCCATGTGACTCCATGTTCTCATCTCTGATAGGTCCTTCTTCACACAGCAACTTGGGACTGCACGTTAGTTTCTGACTTCTATCCTGTCTATGTTAGATCACAACCTTTGTCACCTAGGAATGTGGAAAATACAACTTTCTTGTCTCCCTCAAAATCCCCCTCTTTTCTTTATTAAAATTTCCATTTTCACATGTAAATCTAATCAATAAACACCACCTCACATTCTTTCCCCTGTGAATTCTTCCCTTCATCTATCTCTCCTTTATATAAATATGGGAAGGGAGCAAAATTGACCGACACTCACAAATTACAAGGGGTCAGTCCCCTTTCATAAGTACGAATACAAAGATTCAAAAGGAACAGGTAAATTACTGAATTGCCCATTTAGAAGTTCCATCTAATATGACAGTCTGGGGAGGAGCGTCATCTAATGCAGTTTTCTGGTCTAGAGGCTCGTTCAAGTCATCTTCAGCACAGCATCTCTGCATCTTCTACCCTTTACCTTTTTGTTGAAATTCAGGTGTCCATGCTCCTACAAAGCTGACCTTGATACAATTTTAAATGACCATCCCTAAGGTTTATACACTTATCATTCTTACGAAATCAAAATAGAAACTTTAGCCAATTGTGGTGTTTAAGAAGTTCACATTAGAACCCAGTCTTTACATTTTACATTAATTCACTGTTCATTTCCCACATCAGGAGGATGATATTTCACCAAGCATTCAATAACAGGCTCCAGTACTTACACAAATACAATAAATAATCATTTTTAACACAGTACATACAACATCATAAAGCAATTCCACCTTCTGGTCACGTGATACTTCTTTTAAAGCATTTACAATATAGACCAGAAAGCATTTTTATTTTAACATTTTCCAGCTGAGACAAAAATAATAATGACTATGCATGCTAATCTCATGAGCCTTTGATGGAATTGTCTCCATACTATCATTAAGAATTAAAGGCCCTAAATTATTTTTGTTAAGTCTGAAATTCTAAAACTAATAACTTAATTTTAGACTCAACCTCAGCTCGTCCCCTACCAACAACCTATTACTTAATATATCTGGTATTAATCTTAGAAAACTTTTGATTATAGGAATTTGCCGATAAGAATAGGGACATTTCAGGGAAACAGTATCCCTTTAACTTCATGTCAGTTCCAGGAAGGAGTAGATTGCCATTTGGCATTCAACCAGGTTTAAAGTCTGCCAGGTATCACTGCGGAAATTGAATCAGGAGAATCTTACTGCAGCCTAGGCTGAACAGCTGTTTTCCTAACTTTCCCATGAGATCACATTTTTTTTTTTTAGGTCTTATTACCTTACTATTTATTTAAATGGATCTTTTCTCCTTTAACCTTGATCACATTGTCATATGGTTGATTGAAAAAAAAAACAGACTTCTTTCTCTGCCCTTTTGCTGAAAAAGCAGCATTGATGGGAAGACTGTCCAATAGAGAACAGTTTTTCCTGGAGTCAGTATTCACAGATGGTGATTTCTCTTCCCTTCCTTCAGCTCATGTTTTTCTTTTTCTTTTTTTTTAAATTAATTAATTAATTTCACTTTTAACAGTCATTTTCACAGAATTTTTGGGCTCCAAATTTTCTCCCCCCTTGCCCCCTCTCCCCACCCCAAAACACCGAGCATTCCAATTGCCCCCAACACCACTCCGCTCTCTCCTCCATCATTCCTCTCTGCCCTTGTCTCCATCCTCTCCTCTGTCCTGTTGGGCCAAATAACTTTCTATACCCCTTTACCTGTATTTCTTATTTCCTAGCGGCAAGAACAGTACTTGACAGTTGTTCTTAAAACTTTGAGTTCCAACTTCTTTTCCTCCCTCCCTCCCCAACCCCTCCCTTTGGAAGGCAAGCAATTCAATATAGGCCAAATCTGTGTAGTTTTGCAAATGACTTCCATAATAGTCGTGTTGTATAAGACTAACTATATTTCCCTCCATCTTATCCTGCTTCCAATTACTTCTATTCTCTCTTTTAATCCTGTCCCTCCCTATGAGTGTCGACCTCAAATTGTACCCTCTTCCTCATGCCCTCCCTTCCATCGTCCCCCCCACCCTGTTTATCCCCTTGTCCCCCACCTTCCTGTATTGTAAGATAGGTTTTCATACCAAAATGAGTGCGCATTTTATTCCTTCCTTTAGTGGAATGTGATGAGAGTAAACTTCATGTATTTCTCTCACCTCCCCTCTTTTTCCCCAAACTAAAAAAATCTTTTGCTTGCCTCTTTTATGAGAGATAATTTGCCCCATTCCATTTCTCCCTTTCTCCTCCCATATATTTCTCTCTCACTGCTTGATTTCATTTTTTTTTTAAGATATGATCCCATCCTATTCAATTCACTCTGCGCACTCTGTTTCTATGAGTGTGTGCATGTGCATGTGTGTGTGTGTAATCCTGCCAAGTACCCAGATACTGAATAGTTTCAAGAGTTACTAATATTGTCTTTCCATGTAGGGATGTAAACAGTTCAACTTTAGTAAGTCCCTTATGACTTCTCTTTGCTGTTTACCTTTTCATGCTTCTCTTCATTCTTGTGTTTGAAAGTCAAATTTTCTTTTCAGCTCTGGTCTTTTCATCAAGAATGCTTGAAAGTCCTCGATTTCATTGAAAGACCAATTTTTCCCCTGAAGTATTATACTCAGTTTTGCTGAGTAGGTGATTCTTGGTTTTAGTCCTAGTTCCTTTGACTTCTGGAATATCCTATTCCATGCCCTTCGATCTCCTAATGTAGAAGCTGCTAGGTCTTGTGTTATCCTGATTGGATTTCCACAGTACTTGAATTGTTTCTTTCTAGCTGCTTGCAATATTTTCTCCTCAACCTGGGAATTCTGGAATTTGGCCACAATATTCCTAGGAGTTTCTCTTTTTGGATCTTTTTCAGGTGGTGATCGCTGGATTCTTTCAATATTTATTTTGCCCTCTAGTTCTAGAATATCAGAGCAGTTTTCCTTGATAATTTCATGAAAGATGATGTCTAGGCTCTTTTTTTGATCATGGCTTTCAGGTAGTCCCATAATTTTTAAATTGTCTCTCCTGGATCTATTTTCCAGGTCAGTTGTTTTTCCAATGAGATATTTCACATGATCTTCCATTTTTTCATTCTTTTGGTTTTGTTTTGTGATTTCTTGGTTTCTCATAAAGTCATTAGCTTCCATCTGTTCCATTCTAATTTTGAAAGAACTATTTTCTTCAGTGAGCTTTTGAATCTCCTTTTCCATTTGGCTAATTCTGCTTTTGAAAGCATTCTTCTCCTCATTGGCTTCTTGACCCTCCTTTGCCAATTGAGTTAGCCTATTTTTCAGGGTGTTATTTTCTTCAGCATTTTTTTGGGTGTCCTTTAGCAGGGAGCTGATCTGTTGTTCATACTTTGCTTGCAAGTCTTTTATTGTTCTTCCCAGTTTTTCCTCCACCTCTCTATCATGATTTAGAAAATTGTTTGGGCTCTTTAAGAACTTTTCCCAGCACAGATCTCATTGAGTGGGCTGGGATGTAGAAGCACTGACTTCTGTGTCTTCCCCTGATGGTGAGCACCGCTCTTCCTCATCAGAAGGGAGGGGAGGAGAAACCTGCTCACCAAGAAAGTAACCCTCTATAGTCTTGGTTTTTTTCCCTTTTCTGGGCATTTTCCCAGCCAGTGACTTGAGCTCTGAATATTCTCCTCACACCCACCTCGCCTCTGGATCCTCCCAGGCAGTGCTTGGGGTCTGAGGCTCAAATGCTGCTTTCCAGCCTCAGGGCTTTGGGCGGGGACAGGGCTGCTATTCAGTGTGAGATTATGTTTAGGTGCTCAGGTGGTGACAGGGCCGTGTCACGGGCTCAGTTCCCTCAGGGGGTTTATGCACAGACCGTCAACAATGGATCCAGGCTCCTGCCTGCTTGGGGAGCCCCAGTCTGCTCCCACCTCTGCTGTTGCCTCCCGAGGGGGCCTGAGTATGCGGGCACCCCACTCCCCTCTCGACCCCCCAAAGAGACCTTCTCACTGACCCCCGTCACCTGTGGGTGGAGGGACCCACACGGCCGCTGGAGATCCCATCCCTGAAGTCCGCTCAGATCTTCTCCTCTCGGTGCTGGGCCGGGGCAGGGCTGGGCTGGGCTCCACGTCCTCAGCACGAGGGACCTTTTGCAAGAGGTTTGCAGGTCCCTCTGGAACAGAAATCTTATCCACTCTCCTGTTATGTGGCTTCTCCTATTCCCAAATTTATTGGCAGCTCTTTACTACAGATATTTCATGGGCTGTGGGTTCGGAGCTAGTGTATTTGTATGTTTCTACTCCGCCATCTTGGCTCAGCCCCCCGAGATCACATTTTTGCAGTTCATACCAGCATCTCACAGGCTTACTGGTATCATGAATCAATGCCTCAGACTGCTTTTCTTCCTATCCATACCTGGAGGTAGACTCAGCAGAACAGTCAGTTAACAGTCCCATAAAATCATAAAATAGCAAGCTCCAATAATCAGTTTCAGACATGACTACAATTTCACATTGGCTAAGGAACTTCTTTTGAAGCAAGTCTTAAGTAACTTACATGCCTTTCTATACATGTTCTAGTTCCTGATTAAATAATAATCACAAAATCAAATTTACCATCAAAACCCTAAGTTATTGCTCTGATAGATTTACACCTGTTTCCCAAACTACTCTATCCCTTTCTTTCTTTTTTTTTTTTATTAAATTTTTAATTTTGGGTTACAAATTTTCTCCCCTTTTTTCTCCCTCCCCCCCCAGACCCAAGTTTTCTAATTGCCCCTGTGACCTATCTGCTCTCTCCTCTATCCTCCCTCCCTGCCCTTGTCTCCGTCTTCTCTTTTGTCTTGTAGGGCCAGATAGCTTTCTTGACCCCTTAACCTGTGTTTCTTGTTACCCAGTGGTAAGAACATTACATTTGGTCCTAACACTTTGAGTTCCAACTTCTTTAGCTCCCTCCCTCTCTACCCCTTCCCCTTGGAAGACAGGCAGTCCAATATAGGCCATATCTGTTTAGTTTTGCAAATGATTTCCATACTAGTTGTGTTGTATAAGACTAACTATATTTCCCTCCATCCTGTCCTGTCCCCCATTACTTCTATTTTCTTATGGTCCTTTCCCTCCCCGTGAGTGTTGACCTCGGATTGCATTCTCCTCTCTATCCTCCCCCCCTTCCTGCTTGTGCCCCTGTCCCACACTCTCCTGTATTATGAGATAGGTTTTACTATCAGAATGAGTGTGCATTATATTCTTTCTTTTAGTGGAATGTGATGAGAGTAGATCTCATGTTTTTCTCTTGCCTCCCCTCTTTATCCCACCCCTAATAAGTCTTTTGCTTGCCTCTTTTATGAGAGATAATTTGCCCCATATAACTTCTCCCTTTCTCCTCCCAATATTTCTCTCTCACTGCTTGATTTCATTTTTTTTTTTTAGTATATGATCCCATCCTCTTCAATTCACTCTGTGCACTCTGTCTCTATGTATGTGTACATGTGTGCATGTGTGTGTGTGTGTGTGTACTCCCACCCAGTGCTCAGATACTGAAAAGTTTCAAGAGTTATAAATATTGTCTTTCCATGTAGGAATGTAAACAGTTCAACTTTAGTAAGTCCCTTATGATTTCTCTCTGCTGTTCACCTTCCTATGGTTCTCTTCATTCTTGTGTTAGAAAGTCAAATTTTCTTTCCAGCTCTGGTCTTTTCATCAGGAAAATTTGAAAGTCTTCTATTTCATTGAAGGACCATTTTTTCTCCTGAAGTATTATACTCAGTTTTGCTGGGTAGGTGATTCTTGGCTTCAGTCCTAGTTCCTTTGACCTCTGGAATATCTTATTCCATTCCCTTCTATCCCTCAATGTAGAAGGTGCCAGATCCTGTACTATCCTGATTGTATTTCCACAATACTTGAATTGTTTCTTTCTAGCTGCTTGCAATATCTTCTCCTTCACCTGGGAACTCTGGAATTTGGCCACAATGCTCCTAGGAGTTTCTCTTTTTGGATCTCTTTCATGCGGTGTTCTGCGGATTCCTTGAATATTTATTTTGCCTTCTGGTTCTAGAATCTCAGGGCAGTTTTCCTTGATAATTTCGTGGAGGATGATGTCTAGGCTCTTCTTTTGATCATGGTTTTCAGGTGAATTTTTACATTGTCTCTCCTGATTCTATTTTCCAGGTCGGTTGTTTTTCCAATAAGATATTTCACATTATCTTCCATTTTTCGAATCTGCGCGGTATGTTCTGAGATATCTGTCTTTCTCGAAAAGTCCAAAGCTTCCATCTGTACCATTCCAGATTTGAATCTCCTTTTCCATTTGGTTAATTCTGCTTTTGAAAGCATTCTTCTCCTCATTGGCCCCTTGCACCTCCCTTGCCAGCTGAGTTAGGCTAGTTCTCAAGGTGCCAATTTCTTCAAGATTTTTTTGGTTCTCCTTTAGCAGGGAGCTGATCTGTTTTTCATGCTTCTCCCTTATCCCTCTCATTTCCCTTCCCAGTCTTTCCTCCACCTCTCTAACTTGATTTTCAAAATTCCTCTTGAGCTCTTCCATGGCCCGAGCCCATTAGGTGGGCTGGGGCACAGAGTCCTCGATTTCTGTGTCTTTGCCTGATGGCAAGCCTTGTTCCTCCCCATCAGAAAGGAAGGGAGGAAATGATTTTTCTCCTATAAAGTACCCTTCAATAATTTTATTTCTTTTCCCTTTTCTTGGCATTGTCTCCCCCTAGTGGCCTGACCTCTGAATGTTCTCCTCACATCCACCTCGCCTCCTGGTCCTCCCAGCCAGCGTTTGGGGACTGAGATTCAAATGCTGCTTCCCGCCTTAGGATTTTTGGCGGGGGCAGGGCTGCTATTCAGTGTTAAATTAGGCTCAGGTGCTGAGGTCAGGGGCAGGGCCGCCTCTCTGGCTCAATTCCCTCAGGGTGTTTATACACAGACCTTCCACAATGGATCCAGGCTCCCGCTCGTTTGGGGAGCCCCCCGTCCGCAGCCGCCTCTCAGCCCCCACCTCCCGGGAGGGGGCCCGAGCTATGGGGGCACCACGCTCCCCTCTCAAGCCGCCAAAGAGACTGTCTCACCTACCCCCGTCAGTCACCTGTTGGTGGGGGGCCCGCGCAGCTGCTGAAGATCCCGCCTCTGGATCCCTCTCAGAACTTTGTCTCTCGGAGCCGCGGCCGCCGTTGCCGCCGCAGGTCCGGGCTGGGCACCGTGTCTGCAGCGCAACGGACCTTTTGCGAGAGGTTTGCAGGTTCCTCTGTGGGTCGGGGGGACCCGCGTGGCCGCTGGATATCTTTCCCACGGTGTCGCTGCTGCGGCAGGGCTGCTCTCCTCTTCCCGCCCCGGCGCCCAGTCTCCGGCGCGAAGGTCCCCCCATGAGAGGTTTGCAGGTCTCTCCGGAACAGAAATCTCCCTCGCTCCAATATTCCGTGGTCTCTGGGTGCAGAATTCGCCCTGGGTTAGTCCCCTCTGCCGTTCTGTGGTTTGTGTGTTCGGAGCTATGTGTATGTACGTCTTTCTACTTTGCCATCTTGGCTCCGCCCCCCTACTCTATCCCTTTCTAACCCTGCTTAATCTGAAAGAAGAGCTGCACATATAAGTTCAAACACTAATTTCACCTTATGTTCATGAAATGAATTCAAATCAAAACAAATATCTAACTTCTCCATTAATGCAAAATATTACCAGAGGTTACCTGCCTCTAAGAAATTTAGACTGAAATTATTTCCTCAAACTAAAAGTGTCTCTGATTTAGTCTCAGTAACTTGATTCAGTCAATTGTATTTACCCAATTGCTCTTTGTAACATGTAAAGACTTTATTCCAAGTTGGGACTTTTGTCCCTTAATCCAAAGGAGTTTTAGTCCCATTTGTCTAAAAGGTCCCTGGAAAATCTCATCCTAAAAAATTCTTGGTTTTCTCCACGTGAACTGGCTCTCCTGATGCCCATGAGATTTTCTATTACTATGCCCAAATCTGTGTTCTACTTCCCACTCTTAACCCTATCAATCTGAATCCCAGGTTACTGGCCACTCTCATCAAGACCATTCCTGGAACCTCCAGACTGCCTGGGACCATGCAGCTTCCTTCCCCAGAGTCCATCTGTAAGAAAGATCCATCTTGTTTTAGCATTACAAATGCTCAGATCCCCTAAAAATCCACCTAATATTGAGAAATCTCAAGAAGGTATTAGCTTCTTTGGTTGAAAGAAGGCTTGGGGTGAATTCATTTGAGTAGGACTCAGCATGTTATTTTGGGTTCCCAAGTACCCCTAACCTCAACAATTCCATACAATTACAGTTAACTCTAACTCCCAATCTTGTTCTATGGAATAATGATTCAACCTCACATTTATACCTTGGTTTTCTTTCCTTACCTAATCATTTCCATTACATTCAGAAAGAAAGTTCTGTTTCAGGGATTTTGTCTTTCACAAGATGATACCAGAATACTCATTTACCCAGTTAATTGAAAACAACAAGATTCCACTACTTGCATTGTGCTTGCACCTTACACTATCTGCTTGGATTATAGAAACATGCCATGTAGATGAAAAGCAAGAACCTAATTAGATATCATCTCCACCTTATAATCAGACTCAGAAATGCCCAAAGGGAAAACATCCCTTTTCAGAGGAAATAATAAACAATTTTAGCAAAGTTCCAGGATGCAAAATGAACCTACATAAATCATCTGCATTTCTACATATGATTAACAAAACCCAACAGAAAGACATAGAATGAGAAATGCCATTTAAAGTTATGGTAGACACTATAAAATATCTGGCAGTCTACCTGCCAAAGCAAACCTGAAGAATATATGAGCACAACTACAAAACATTTTCCCCACAAATAAAGTCAGATCTCAATAGCTGTAAAAACATCAGTTGCTTATGGGTATGCCAAGCTAATAAAATAAAAATGAAAATTCTACCTAAATTGATTTACTTATTCAGTCCAATGACAATCAAAAACACAAAAAATTATTTTCATGAGCTGGAAAATATAATATCAAAATTCATCTGGAAGAATTAATGGTCCTGAATATTGAGGGAATTTATGAAAACAAGTACTAGGGAAGGTAGTCTAGTCACACTAGATTTCAAATTGTATTATAACGTAGCAATCATCAAAACCATTTGGTACCAGCTAAGAAACAGAGGGGTAGATCAGTGGAATAAGTTAGGTACACAAGACACAGAAGTCAGTGACAAGAGCAGTCTACTATTTGAGAAACCCGAGGACCCCAGTGTCTGAGATGAGAACTCACTGTTTGTCAAAAGCTCCTGAGAAAACTAGAAAACAGGATGGCAGAAACAGGGCATAGAACAATGTCTGACACTGTATACCTGCATAAAGTCCAAATAGGTACACAAACTGGGTGTAAATGCTGATACTATATACAAATGGGGATGCAAGGAATAGTTTATTTGTCAAAATATGGAAAATGGAGGAATTTATAACCAATCAAGAGACAGCAAACATTGTGAAATGCAAAATGGATAACTTTGATTACCTTAAACTGAAAAATTTTTGCACCAATAAAGCCATTGCATCCAAAATGAGGAGGCAAGCAGAAACCTGGGAAAGGATTTTTACTAGTGTCTCTGATAAAGGTCTCATATCTTAGATATGTAGAGCACTGAATCAGATTTACAAGAATAGAAGTCATTTCTGAATTGATACATGGTTAAAGGATATGAACAGGCAGTTTTCAGAGGAAAAAAAAATTAATGCTGTGTATAACCACATGAAAAAATGCTCTAAATCACTACTGATTAGAGAGATGCAAACCAAAACAATTCTGAGGTACCACATCCTATCTATCAGATTTGCTAAAGTGACACAACCAGGAGATGATAAATGTTGGAGAAGATGTGGGAGAGTTGGAACACCAATTCATTGTTGGTGTAGCTGTGAGCTGATCCAGTTGGATGTGGAGAGCAGTTTGGAGCTATGCCCAAAGGGCTATAAAGTGATCCAGCAATATTTCTAGGACAGTATCCCAAAGAGATCATAAAAATGGGAAAAGGACCTCCATTTACAAAAATATTTAAAGCAGCTCTTTCTGTGGTGGCCAAGAATTAGAAATCTAGGGCATGCCCAACAACTGGGGAATGGGTGAGTAAGTTGTGGTATATGTATGTAATAGAATACTATTGTGCTGTAAGAAATAATGAACAGGAAGACTTCAGAGAAGCCTGAAAAGACTTATATGAACTGATGCTGAGTGAAAGGAGAAGAAGTAGGGGAACACTGTAACGTTGTAACAGTGTAACAATAAGAGCCACAGTGTGAGAGGACTGTTTCTGATTAACTTGGCTCTTCACAGAAAACATTCCCAAAGGACTCTTGAAGCAAAATACCGTCCACATCCAGAAAAAGAACTCTGGAATCAAAATGCAAAAAGAAGCAGACAATCTTTTCTGCTGTAATGCTTTGTGTTGTTTTGTTCTCCTCATGGTTTCTCCCGTTGGTTTTAATTCTTCTGTGTAACATGAGTAATGTAAAATTGTGTTCAATAAGAATGTTTTTGTAGAGCCCATAAAAAATTGCATGCCTTCTTGGGAAGAGATGGGGGAGGGAAGAGGAATGCTCCACCCCCAGACAGAAAAGCAGGGAGGGAGAAGAGGAGGAAGGGATCTGAGGGACCAGTTGGTTCTGTCTGGTGTTCACCAGCCATCGCTCTGGATCCCAGAAGGGAAGGCATAGGGGGAGGAGCCCTGGCAGGGTTTTTGTCTCACTTCCCCCTCAGTCTGTGTCACTGTGAGCACCACTACCTCTATCCCCCACCTGACAGTAATAATCAGCCTCGTCCTCAGCCTGGAGCCCAGAGATGCTCAGGGTGGCTGTGTTTCCAGACTTGGAGCCAGAGAATCTGTCAGGGATCCCCGAGGGTCTGCTGTTATTGTCATAAATCACCAGTTTAGGGGCCTGGCCAGGTTTCTGCTGGTACCACTGTACATAGTAGCCACTAATTCCATCCCCAGCACAGGAGATGGAGGCTGTCTCTCTCAGGCTCTTGGACACTGACGGTGGCTGAGTCAGGACAATGGAGAACCCAGAACCTGTAAGAGAAGCAAAGAAGAGATTGGTCAGAGGCAGGGGCCTCTCTCCCCAAAGGAATGATGATCCCTTCCACAACCTCAGTATGACCTCAGGCCAGGCATAGACCTGGTATGAAACACTGTGGGGCCTGAGTCAAAGGGAGGAGTCCCGGGGTAACCTCACCTGTGTAGACAGTCAGGAGTGAGAACAGCAGAGAGATCCAAGCCATGGTAAAGGTTTCTCCCAGAGCTCTGTGTCCTGAGACTCCCCAGCTGGAACTGGGCCCCCCCAGGGCTCTCTTAAGACCAGCCCAGGTCCTGCAGGGAGGAGGCCCCCACATGCAAATCTGCTCCTGTTCTGGACACCTGAAGGAGGGGCCTCAGGACTTGGAGAGAACACCCAGACCCTAGACTCCAAACCTAGGACATATGTTGAGCCTCAGAGGGCGTTAGGAAGTCCTCCTGATGGGATACAGGCTCTGGAAGTGTGGCAGACAGTTGAGTCAATTGTTTGGGATCCAAGAATTGCTGGGTGAAGTACTCATGATACCCCAGCAGGTATTTCCCACCAAGAACTTAAATGTTCCAACATAGCCATTTATATACAATTAAGCCAGAGACCTAGGATGGATAACAACCATTAATTGCTTTTCAAGGCCCTGAGTCACTCCCCATAGAGTGGGGCCCCAACCAGGCTAAAACTTTTGAAACTGAAAACCAAATTGACCACCCCTCCAGCATTAG
This sequence comes from Notamacropus eugenii, assembly GCF_028372415.1. Taxonomy (NCBI): domain Eukaryota; kingdom Metazoa; phylum Chordata; class Mammalia; order Diprotodontia; family Macropodidae; genus Notamacropus; species Notamacropus eugenii. Next base: position 7,477,049 of record NC_092875.1, on the reverse strand, counting down.
CTCTACCCCATTTAGAAAAACCTTTTCACTCTGTATATTGATGAAAGAAGAGGACAGGTTTTGGGAGTCTTAACTCAGGCCTGAGGACCTGGCCCCTGCAGTTTGCTTACTTCTTATATCAGTTAGACTCTGTGGCTGCTGGGTGGCTTTCATGTGTCCACATGCAGGGTAAGTGTTAAACAGTTACTTGGACTGTTTGCACATTTTTAGTACTTGAGGAGGTTGTTCAGACGCAGGGGTCTAAGGGAACTCTGAAGTGTCCCTTAAAATGTTGGGGCATTGGTAGGGGCAGCTCTGCATGTGCCCCCAGCTCAGGGGAAGGGACTGGGAAGGCACCATCAGCTGAGCCTCCCCCAGGCCACAGGGTAGGAGACCAGGAGTTCAGGGGCTAAGAGCCCCAGGGGGCCATTTCCAGCCCAGCTCAGCCCCAGACATATTCCAATGTCTCCCTCTGCTGGCCTCAGGACCAATGGCAGCCCCAGGGAAGGTCGGGTGGAAGGTCTTTGGCTTTACTACCTTCCCCCTTTGAGTAAAAGGTTCTTAAAACAAGAGACAATCCTTCATTTCTCTTAAATTTATGTTTCCAACTGTTAGTACAGTGGAAGAAGGAAAATGACCTTTATGTACATTGTTTAGAGAAACTCTTCATGGTGGTCAAAAATGTGATTAGAATCTCATTTTCCAGATACGAGGCATAGATTCCAAGTTATTAGAATATGAAACATTACTTAATAGAAAAAAATTGTCCTAATATACAAATACACAGTTGTCAGAGGAAGAAATCCAAATTATCAACAGTCATATCAATGTAAGCCTGCTTTAAGTAAAAAAAAAAAATTAGCAAAATGCTGTAGCTCTCTAGGAATATGGTGGGATAGGACAGAAATGTCCAGCCTCTCCAGATTTCCTCCACAAACAAGATGATAACAGTACCTTTGGGAGAACATAGAGTAGTAAAAAGAAACCATCGTAGGGATAGAAGTGTGATCTTCCTGGGACACCCACAGAAAATCTCAACAAATGTCCCTGTGAAGAGTAAACACCTGAAATCTAGGTCTGCTTAAACGACAAGCAGCAAGCCCTGGGGTTAGCTGGGTTGAAAGGCTGCTTCAGCCTCCATCCCAGGAACTTTTACTTCTGGGACAGTGAGGAGAGTTGGGTGTCTGTGCCAGAGCAGATCCAGGGAACCTCTATTGAGAACGAATGCCAGACCCCGCTTTTCTGTGAAGACATGGTTGTATATAAGAAGGAACAAGCATAAACCAGGTGAATGCAGAAGCCCTGGTGCTGGGACTCTCCTACCTGCTGGCACTGTAACAGAAGGATGGAGTCCTTGGTTTCCATTCCAAGCTAGAGGGGAGAACTGAAGGAGGATGTCAGTCCAGAAGCACCATCTTTCATGCTCCAGGACTAGAGGTGATTACAAAACCGAAGATGCTACAAATAAAAAAATAATCAACAGGCGAAGGAGAAAGAGCTCAACCACAAAAGAATTACTATTCGAATAGAGAAGATCAGGGTTTGCTTTCAAAGAGGATACTAAAGAAATAATCTTCTACCCTAAAGAGTAATGAAAAATGGTCAGCTGCCCTAAAAGAATTCATAGAAGAACCTTAAAATGACTTTAAAAACCAAATGAGAGAGATTGAGGAAAAAAATATAAAAACTAAACAATAAGACCAATAAAAAACCAAGATTATGAAAAGAAAGTCAACCAATTAGAAAAAAGACATCCAGAATCTTAAGGAAGAAAACCAACTCTTTGAAAATTAGAATTAGGCAAGGAGAAGCTAATAAAGTTATAAGAGATCAAGAAATAATAAAACAAAATATAAAGAAGGAAAAAATAGAAGATAAGGTGAAACATCTCATAAGAAAAACACCTGATCTGGAGAGCAGATCAAGAAGAGAAAACATAAAAATAATCAGACTACCTGAAAGTAATGATAAAAAAAATCCTAACACAATAAAACAAGAAATAAAGAAAATTTTCCTGAAGCATTAGAACAAGAGAGAAAAGTAGAAATAGAAAAAATCCATTTATCATCACTTAAAAGAGATCTTATGTGGACAACTTACAGGAATAATATAGGGAAATTCTGCAGCCCTCACCTCAAGGATAAATCATTACCACCAACAAGAAAAGAACCATTTTAAAATGGTTAAGCATCCACTTAACTTCTATACTGAAAGTCAAGAGCAAAGCAAGAGACTTGACAATTGATTTCCAGAAATTGTCTAGGACTACTGGCACATATGCTGAACCCACAACTCCACCCTGCCTCAAGGTACTTTGTTTCTTCCCTCTCCCTTCTCCCCCAAACTGAACATATAGCAATGGGGTGTCCTTGAAACACCACCTGAAAAATGTGTTCCAAAAGAAAGGAAAACATGAAACATGGTTTTGTTTGCTGGCAAAACCAAAAAAACAAAAAAAACCCAAACAAACAGAAGAAGTGAATCCATTGAAAGAACAAACCAGATAATTTTGTTCATTTAAACTCAGAAACGCTCCAAAAAGACCTTAGACCGAAAACATTTCCCCTTCTGGCTTGCAGTAAACATCTGTCGTGAATAGGGAGAGAGCCTACCTTCATCCAAAGAGTTCCTATGGGAAACACAGCTTTTGTGGCCAACAACTGCACTTGGATCCAATTGAATGGGGAGAGATTCTGAGAAGCGTAGGGAGGGCACCCTCTTTCCCTATCCTACTGCCACCCCCACTGCTTTTGAACCACATTGGCCAGGAGAATCAACAGAGACAATTATCTGAGCCCAGCCTCGCTTATGAACAGGGGCATGGCACCTGCTAAGAAAGGATCGGTCAAGCAGCTGGCCTGTGGACCAAAGATTCCAAATCCAAGGAGCAGTTCCTTTTCTCAACCTGGGTCCAAGAGTGGCCCCAAACCCACCTAGGACTGGTCAGCATCAGAAGGTGTCCTTTCCTTACTAGGAACTTCTGAGGACTTGGGCAGAACCCTCAGCAGCCATGAAAGCACCACCTCTCTCTAGTTTTGAGGAATGCTTTTGTTAATTGATGAATGCATCAATTCATGTTAGCTCTTAAATTCCCAGGCTTGGTAGGCTGACTGCAAATTAGGAGATTAGGTGTTCCAGTCACCTTAACTGGTACAGATGGGATAAAGTCCTCCCAACCCCCAGAGTGGGGTGGCTGAACCAGAATACACACAAGCTTCTTTCCTCAGAGAATGACAAGAGGAACATAGTTACACAAGAAAGGTCCAGAATTCAGTCCTGGATAAATGACAACACCTCTAAGTAATTTCCTCAGCTTCACTCTCTTGGCCTGATCTTCTCTAGTGGTCTTGGCCAATGGGAGCCCTGTGCTGGGAACATCCACCTCTTGGTTCACAGCTCTATATGCAGCTTCCATGCAATGGTTTGCAGTGTGAGTAAAAGTTTTTGTTTGGACAACATACCTCTGAAATGGGAGCCAGCTGAAGGACCAAACCTTCAATGGCTATGGAAGGAAATTGACTTGGAGAAGCTCTGAAAGTTTCTTTTTTATTTTTGAGTAGAAGAAAAATTGTACTGAAATGTGTTTATTAAAAGGTTCACAAAAATAAGTTTCTGGACCCCAGGTTACAAATACTGGAAGTACAGTCTAGAGGATCATTCATCAGGTGTACTGTAGAAAGTGCTCCTCCATTGGATGGGGGCAAGGAGGAGGTAAGACTAGATCCACTTCTCTCCAACAGACTCTAAATTCTCAACTGTAATGTTTCCTAATAATAGGAAAAGACTAATTGGTATTAACTTTGAAGATGGAGAGGATTTAGGGTTAAAACTGGAGGGTTAGGGTTAGGGTTCCAATTATATCTTTTGGAGGGAGGGAAGAGGAGGGAAAGATGGGAGATGAAAGGAATCATTTGGGCTGGGGAAGTGAGAGACTAAGGTATTTTTTGCACTGGGCAACCAAGTCAATATGTGTCTGAGGGAGGTCTTCCTGAATCTAAGCCTTTCCCTCTTAACTATCCTACTCTGCCTTATTGTCTGATATATGCTAGGAAATCATAAAGACAAATTTCAAAAATATACGTTAGCTTCATTTTTGCTTTTAAAAGAAAGTACTGCCTGGCCTCCATAATATCTTTATTTATATTATATCATAATGATAATGTCATTCAGGATAAAGTCATTTCAAGTCATCATTGGTCATATTTGTCAGTTAAATGTGCTTGTGTCATCTTTTTTGTTTTTTTAGGGAAGAAGTTCCTTCTTTTATTGAATGGAAAAACTAGCATTTAAATGTTATGTAAACATAACCTACATAAGTAACCATTATCTGTAATTATGATCAAGTCCCACTAATTCATTTACTTAATTGTTTGTAAAGTTCACTCTTCAGATTGATTCAGCAGAATATTCTATTCCATGCAGCAAGGGTAGAAAACACTGATTTTCATATCCATCTATCTGAAAGAGGATTTTAATGTCAGTAATAGTTGCAGTCATTTTCTTCTGTTCTTCAAACGTAAGTATGTGGTATTTTGACATTGAGAAATGAATCAAGTCTTAGGAAATTCAAACTGATTATCTGATATGTAAAATGTGCCTAATTCAGTTTTAAATTCAACTCTCTACCTTTATACAGGCCCTGGCTTTCACCAACCATCTTTGTGCTGGAATTTTCCATCAGTTCAGTGTTGTCCCAAGCACAAAATCAATAAGTGATGGCATATCAGGTTATGAAGTAACATGGCAGGACAGGAGAAACCTTCCTCTGAATGTTCACGAGGGCAGAGATTTATACTTAGCTGAAGAGTCATCATTTTTGCCTGTGACAGCATTATAAATTTTGTCAGGTGTTTTGGAACAGGTAGGTGTAGTCTGTGGTGTCACAGTGTGTGCAAATCCTTGGTAGTAACCCAAGTGAAGATGGCAGAGAAGCAGCAACAGAAATCTGGTCTTGAGATGATAATAATAAACTTGTATTTTCTCTTTGTTCTTCCTCATTAGGAAAAAACTTTTTACTATGATGATCCAGGACTGTCCTTCCAACATTTCTTACTTGTTTAGGTATATCATCTCTAATATCTGAAATGTCCCACGTTGCAAGAAAAGAATCAAAGCATGAGCCTTCTTCTGCCTCCTGCACATAGGGTTTGTAGGAAAAACTGTAGTGATGAGCGTTAGCAGCCAAGAACATCTCAACACAGATGAAGAAATCTTGGAGACCTGGAGCCGCAGCTTCTACTGTCTGCCATTCCCAGGTATGCTTTTCAGAAATCACTCCAGCTTTTTCCAGAAGGCAACGATTGCTGCTTGGCAGAAGGAAACAAAAACAACCATCTTTACCAATAGGCTGAACTGGATTCAGCTCTTCCCTCAGTACTTTATAAAACAGCACAAGGCAATACATAGCAAGCAGTTGTGACGCGTTGTTGAATGTAACCAATTGAGTCCAAGCATTTTTAAAGCTAAAGTTCCCTTCCTCATATACAGATTAGAGCAATAATAGTTGTGAATGGTCTGACAACAGTATACTGCAGGACACCTAGTTTGCACCTGAACAGTAATACTTCTCCCACTGCCCATGATGGACAGCAGCAGAAAGGAGGCAAATGTTTCTGCTGACCTTTGGCTTCAAGGATTAACACCAGATTTGGATACTGGATAGTCAGATAATTGGAAATGAATCCCATGAAACTGTATATGACATAAGCTTCACAGCCTTCTCGGCAAGTATCCCCATACATCGCAATGGCAGGATACTTCAGAGCTATCCAACTATCCAAGCTGTATATAGGCACCATCCAAAGCATCCTTACTATTCGCTTCCGTAGCTCAGGTACAGTGTAATGCAGTAAATGTTGCGAAATCCCCCAGACAGACCTTGGCACAGTCATCAGTAAAAGGATTCCAGCAACAAACCACGCTTTTGTGTGTATCCCAGCCTCTAACTTCTGCAGCTCCCACACGCCCGGGGACAGAGAGACGACCAAGGGCACCAGGCAGAGGAACCCCACGAAGGACCGGATCCATCGCCTCCAGTTCCAGGAGGTGCCAACGCCGCGGCTTCCAGGGTGAGAGCTCCTCTGTCTGCTGCGCCCTCCGCGGCTGGCGCTGCTCGGCCCGCTCGCTCGGGTATCGCCCCAGCTCGGACGGACACAGCCGCGGAGCCAACCCTGCCGGGCCAAGTCATGGCCGTCACCCCCCTCCCCTCTGCCCCCCTCACCCGGCAGCCACCCCACGCTCTGCCTCAAGGAGCTGCCTCCATACGGCCGAGACCCGCGGCCCCCTCCTGCCCCTGCCCCCCAAAACCTCCAAAGAAGAAACGCACAGTCCCCCTCTCCCACACAAACCTGTGTTGTCTTTGGTAATCTCCAAGATTAATGGTTTAATGTTCTCATTCAATGATATGATTGGACAAACTACAATTTGTTCAAAATAACCTATTTAGAGAAGTATTTAAGAAGATATTTAGAGAAGAGAAACCAAAACTTGTTCATCCCTAGAATAAACAAGAGACTACGAAACTTCATGAGCTCTTTCAGGTGAGTGTAGCCATGTGGCTGCCTGTAACTATGTAGCAAGTTGAGAGAGAGAGAGAGAGAGAGAGAGAGAGAGAGAGAGAGAGAGAGAGAGAGAGAGAGAGAGAGAGACAGAGACAGAGAGACAGAGAGAGACAGAGACAGAGAGAGACAGAGAGAGAGAGACACAGAGAGAGAGACACAGAGAGAGAGACAGAGAGAGAGAATGGTGAATTGCAAATTATGAAGCGCTTTTAAATTTCATTGACACTACTACAATTTTCTTCTTCTCTTTCTTAAGTCTTATCATCAAAAATACTCAAGCCCTGATTTACAGAATTTGTTGATATCCAAGGTATAAAACATTTAAACAAAAGTTTAGCAGGCTCTCCCGAGCCTACACAAACTGTACAAACCATAGCACATCACTCTACAGAGTGCACTGCAGTTTGGGCAGCTGGATTTAGCTGGATCTCTTATGTAAACTTTAGAAATGAGCTTTATGTGGGAGAGGGGTTGATGAGGTCCTGCTGCATCAGGTGACATTAAAAGATGCCACTTCTATGTGTAAATGGATGATGGAAGGTAACGGACCTTCCAAATTGTCACAGGTATGGGCTATACTCAGTTTCAACCTATATGAGAAGGTAATTTATTAAGAATGTTATACGTTGTACTTTAAAGCAAGAGTAAATCACTGCTAATTCTGTACCTTGTAAATTCCAGATGAAATGACTTAGTTTGCATATATTTCTATGCACCTTGTCTTCTCCTATAGAATACACACTCCTTCAGGGCAAGGACATAGTTTTTTGGCTTTTGAAAACCTCTTCACCTCCTTACCAGGAACAGTACCCTGCACACAGTAGGTGCTTCATAAGTGCTTGTTGATTGACAGATGAACAACAGTGTTACACTTCAACTACTATGAAACTCAGGTGATTGTGAAAAAGAATCTTTCCCCTTTCTTTTATACTGTATCCCTGGGGCAGCAAGATGGTGCAGTGGATAAAACATCAGTGCAGAAGTCAGGAGGACCTGAGTTCAAGTTTCACCACAGACACTTGACACTCACTAGTTGTGTGATGTTGGGCAAGTCATTTAACCCCAGTTGCCTCATCCTGAGTCATCTCCAGTCATTCTCCAGTCATTCTAATGAATATCTGGTCAATGGATTCAGGCGGCTCTGGAGCAGAATTGAGGCTGCTGACCTGCACAGCCCTCCCTCACTCGAAACAAAGTCAAGTGCAAGTCATGTCATCATTTCTCTGATGGCATAGTCTTCTTTGGCAACGAAGGATGGACACAAGCACACCGAATCCTGGCCTTTGAAGGTCTTCAATAATCTCAGCTTTCAGATCAGGTGGAGCAATTTTGCTGAAGTGACAGGTTTCTGTTAAAAAGTCCAGAAGTAACTCTCCATTTTCATTACTTTCAAAAAATCAATCTGATATATTCATTGCGAACAGAAGGTCAAACATTGATATTGAATTTCCAAAGTTTCCAGACTTTCAGTGATATTGGAGGATGACACATAGAGGCAGGGATCATGTGAGGGTAAGTGGGATCCATACTTTTCCCACAGTTTGTCCCAACCACTGGTTCTTGACACAAGAATAATAACTATCTTGCCCTTGGTATCCAGGAGACTGTGGAAAAATTTCGGAGTAGCTGGGATATTTTTTATATAATACAGCATCTGAATCATGTGAATAAAGTTCCATTTCCAAAGCTCTTTTTTCTCTGTTATTCTATATAGATATTCAAATGATGTCTTCTGATGCCAAGCAAACTTTATGTTCTTGAGGTCTGATGCTGTGGCTACATGCTCTTTGTATTTGTTCAGCATTTGCTTCATCTACTTCATTATTGATGTGACTTCCTGCATAGTGAGCTTGAACTTGAGAATTTGAAGGTCAATTTCCCCTGCTCCACCACCTATGCTTAGAATGGTAATTTCTGGTTTTGCTACTCCAGTCCTTACTATAATACCTGGATGTTTCTCCTCAGTGAAGTTCTGCATGCCCTGGTGCTCCATGGAATTAGCCAGAAACTGGCAAAAAGCCTCAATGGGTCTGCCATGATCAGAAAAGAAGTTCCTCATGGAAGATACCATGTTTGGTTTTCTGAGAAAGGCAGAAGGGAAAGGGAAGTTTCTCAAAGCTCTGAAAGTTTCAGGGGACACTGGAGCACAAGACAACTGAAGTGCAGTGGGAGAAAAGAGAGATAAGGGAAAATATTTTCATGTCTGTCCCCTCACTGAGCCAGGAATAGAAGAGACAATGAGAGTATGGGCTCAGAAGGGATTTTTTTCCCCCTCATTTTCTCATGTTTTTCTTTCTCTTTTGTCCTTGTGCATATAATTATCACTGTTCCACACCCAGAATAATAATCAACTTCATCCTCAGCAGGGAGTTCCAGTCACTCAATCCCTTCCTGTTTCCATAGTTGGAGTTAGAGAATTAGGCAGAGATCTCCAAGGACCAGTCTCTAGAATCCTAAGTCACCAGGAGGGAACTGGCAAGGTTTCTGCTGTACCAAGATACACTTTAGTTCTCAGTACTGTCCTCAATACCATCGAGATCCAGAGGGTGGCTGAGTGAGCACATAGAAAGAGACAGAACCTAGAAGAAACGGAAAGAAGTGGTAGAGGGGTCTGTTTCCCAAGAAAATCCTGACCTTCCAGATGCAGCAGGGTAAACTTGGGGTCCCTGAAGGGAGCTGAGCTGGTGCTGGAGAACACTCAGAGCCTGGTAAAATAGCAAAGATACCTAAGTCATCCACTGCATCCCATGACATGGCCAGTACTCCTGACTTTTGTCCTAACACTGGAAAAGAGAGTGAGACAACTCTGCCTCAATTAAATCCTATTCTCCTGCAAATCACAAGATTGCCCATGATGTCCCTGATCCTGTTAAAACCTAGGACAGCATCTTCCATATCCCAGTGCATCTTATCTCTTCCAATGGAAGGGAAGGTCCCTGAGGGAAGAGATTGCTTTACTTTTGTGCTGTAGCTTCACCACCTGGAACTTAAGAGCAGGTCCTTAAGAAATGGTTATTTTTTTATTGTTTTCCTTATTTTTTAGAATATTTTTTAGCTTATGAGTCAGGTACTTTGAATTTATCAAGAACAGCTTACTCTTTGCTTAGTTTTCTTGTGTGTGTGTGTATGTGTGTGTGTGTGTGTGTGTGTGTGTGTGTGTGACATGGTTGTGTGTCAGGGTATGGAAACTTGTTGGAAAAAGGGCACAGAATTTCAGTGTGAAAGAATATATGCCACTGAAGTGGTCATTTGTGTGATCAAGAAGAAGACATTTCATTAGACTTTTCACACATAGCTAGCCTATCCCTCACCCTCATCATACATTTTCCCTTAGAGTGCCTTTGTTCTGCTTTTTATGTACAAGTCAGCATCACTAATGTACTGAAACTGATTTTCAGGTCTGCATTTCCTCATTGTTCCTTCGATCCCATGAAATTTTATGTTATTTATTTATTTATTTACTTTTAGTTTTGAACAGACACTTCCACAAGATTTTGAGTTCCACATTTTCTCCCTATCTCTCCCCTCTACCCGTCCCAAGACAGCATGCATTAGCCCTTCTCCCAATCTGCCCTCCCTTCTATCACAGCCCTCCCTTCTCGTATTCCCATCCCCTCTATTTTCTTAGAGAGCAAGATAGATTTCTGGACCTTATTGCCTGTATATCTTATTTCCAAGTTGCATGTAGAAACATCTTTTAACACTAGTTTTTAAAACTTTGAGTTCCAACTCCTCTCCCTTCCTCCCTTGCCACCCATCCCCATTGAGAAGACAAGCAATTCAATTTACATTATACATGTGTAGTTATGCAAAACACTTCTACACCAGCCATATGGTGAAAGACTAACTATATTTCCCTCCATCCTATCCTGTCCACCATTTTTATATTCTCTCTTTGTCCCTATCACTCCTCAAAAGTGTTTACTTGTAATTACTTCCTCTTCCCATTGGCCTTCCCTTCTATCATTCACCCAACCTCCCATTTATGTCCTTCCTTCCTACTTTCCTGTAGTGTAAGATAGATTTTCATATCAAATTGAGTGTGTGTGTTATTCCCTCCTTGATCCAAATGCGCCGAAAGTAAGGTTCACCCTTTCACTCTCACCTCCCTCTTTCTCCCCTCCATTGAAAAAGTTTTTTCTTGCCTCTTTTATGTGAGAATATTTGCCCCATTCTGTTTCTCCTTTTCTTCTCCCAATGTATTCCTCTTTCCTGCCTTAATTTAATTTTTGGATATCATCCCTACCTATTCAACTCACCCTGTGCCCTCTGTATGTATGTTTACAATCCCTCCCATTACAGTAATACTAAAAAAAAGTCCCATGAGTTACAAATATGATCTTTCTATGTAGGAATGTAAACAGTTTAACTTTAGTAAGTCCTTTCTGATTTCTCTTTCCTGTTCACCTTTTCATGCTTCTCTTGATTCTTGTGTTTAAAAGTCAAATTTTCTCCTCAGCTCTGGTCATTTCCACAAGAATCCTTGAAAGTTCTCTATTTCCTTGAAAGACGATTTCCCCCCCTGATACTCAGTTTTGCTGGGTACGTAATTCATGGTTTTAATCCTATTTTCTTTAACCTCTGAAATATCATATTTCAAGCTCTTTGATCCCTTAATGTAGAAGCAGCTAGATGTTGTGTTATCCTGAGTGTGATTCCACAATACTTGAATTGTTTCTTCCTTGCTTCTTGCAATATTTTCTCCTTGAACTGGGAGCCCTGGAATTTGGCTACAATATTCTTAGGAGTTTTCCTTTGGGGACCTGCTTCAGGAGGCAATTGGTGAATTCTTTCAATATCTATTTTACCCTCTGGTTCTAGAATATCAGACCAGTTTTCCTTGATAATACCTTAAAACTTGATGTCTAGGCCCTTTTTTTATCATGGCTTTCAGGAAGTCCACTAATTTTTAAATTATATCTCCTGAGTCTACTCTCCAGGTCAGTTGTTTTTCCAATGAGATATTTCACTTTGTCTGCTAGTTTTTTCAGTCCATTGACTTTCTTTTTTAACTTCTTGAATTTTCAAAAAGTCATTGGCTTCCATCTGCTCCATTCTAATCTGTAAGGACCTATTTTCTTTTTTTTTTTTATTATTATTTTTTTATTTTTTAATGTTTAACAATCACTGTCATACAATTGTGATTTTATCCCCCCCACCTACCGCCCACTACCCCCCTCCCTCCCCACAACTGCATACAATTCTGTATAGATTCTACATGTACTTTCCTATTGAGTATATTTTCACTATAGTCATGCTATGTAGTCAGACTAAGATAAATGAAAGAAATCGTATAACAAATCAGAACATGATACACAGACACATACACATACACAAACATGATCTGTTACATTATGTGAGTGACTTCCATATTTCTCTCTCTGAGTGTGGAAGGCATTTTGCCTTGAGAACCACCATTGGGATTTTTTTTTTTTTTGTAAGAAGTTCTTGTGTTATTACAAAAATCTAAGTCTACCAGAAAAAACTCTCACACACTGTGGTCGTTGCTGTGCATAAAGTTCTCCTGGTTCTGCTCCTTTCACTCAGCATCAGGTCATATAAGTCCTTCCAGGCCTCTCTGAAGTCTTCTTGTTCATCATTTCTTATGGCACAATAGTACTCCATTACATTCATATACCATAATTTATTCAGCCATTCCCCAATTGATGGACATCACCTTGACTTCCAGTTTTTGGCAACTACATAGAGTGCTGCTATAAATATTTTTGTACATGTTTGACCCTTTCCCATTTTTTTGATCTCTTGGGGATATAGTCCTAGTAGCGATATTGCTGGGTCAAAGGGTAGGCACATTTTTGTAGCCCTTTGGGCATAGTTCCAAATTGCTCTCCAGAATGGTTGGATGCATTCGCAGCTCCACCAACAATGAATTAGTGTTCCAACTTTCCCACATCCTCTCCAGCATTTATCATTTTCTTGTTCTGTCATGTTTGCCAATCTTATAGGTGTGATGTGGTACCTCAGAGTTGTTTTGATTTGCATCTCTCTAACCAATAGTGATTTAGAGCATTTTTTCATATGATTATAGATATCTTTAATTTCTTCCTCTGAAAATTGCCTGTTCATATCCTTTGACCATTTATCAATTGGGGAATGACTTGTATGATTATACATTTGGGTCAGTTCTCTATATATTCTAGAAATGAGGCCTTTATCCCCGAGCTTAGCTGTAAAAATTCTTTCCCAATTTACTACATCCCTCCGGATTTTGGTTGCATTGGGTTTGGTTGTGCAAAAACTTCTCAGTTTAATGTAATCAAAGTTATCCATTTTGCATTTCATAATGCTTTCTATCTCTCCTTTAGTAAAGAATTCTTCCCTTCTCCATAGATCTGATAAATACACTATTCCTTGCTTCTCCAGTTTATTCATGGTATCAATCTTTATACCTAAATCATGTACCCATTTGGACTTTATTCTTGTGTACGGTGTCAGGTATGGGTCTATGCCTAATTTCTGCCACACTGTTATCCAGTTTTCCCAGCAATTTTTGTCAAACAATGAGTTCTTATCCCAGAAGCTGGGGTCCTTGGGTTTATCAAACAGAAGGTTGCTATATTGCTTGCCTACTGCATCTTGAGTGCCAAGTCTATTCCACTTGTCTACCTCTCTGTTTCTTAGCCAATACCAAGTGGTTTTGATAATTGCTGTTTTATAGTAGAGTTTGAGGTCTGGTAGCGCTAAGCCACCTTCCCAAGCATTTCTTTTCATTAAGGACCTATTTTCTTCAGTGAACTTTTGGACCTCCTTTTCCCTCTGGCCAGTTCTGCCTTTCACGGCCTTTTTCTCCTCATTGGATTTTTGGATCTCTTTTGCCATTTGGGTTGATCTGTTTTTTGAAGTATAATTTTCTTCAGCATTTTTTGGGTCTCCTTTAGAAAGCGATCAACTCATTTTTCATGGTTTTCTTGCAGTACTGTCAGTTCTCTTCCCAATTTTTGCTCTACTTCTCTTACTTGATTTTCGAAATCCTTTTTGAGCTCTTCCATGTCCTGAGGACAATCACAATTTTTCTTGGAGTCTTTGCATGTAGGAGCTTGGAATTTGTTGTCTTCTGCTTGTATACTTTGGTCTTCCTTGTCACCAAAGGAAGATTCCATAGTCTGAGTGTATTTCTGGCTTTTGTTCATTATCCAAGCTATTTACTTGACTTTCGTGCTCTTTGTCAAGGTCGTTCTCTGCTTCTGGTGGGGAAGGGGAGTGTCCTGTAAGCCACTCGATCTCCCCCCAGTCTGTGGGCCAAGAGTTCCAGAAAGTTACTGCCTTTGCCATTGCCCCTGCCTCTGCTGTCACTGTGGGCTCCTCCTCAGAGTGCTCCTCCACTCCCTCCTCCACCCTGGGGCTGGGGTCAGACCACTCTACACTCTCCTCTCTCCCACAAGTCCCACAGGTTTTTTCCACTGACGTTCCAATTTGTCCTTAGGGTTTTGACCCATTACTCCTACGGTTTAGATTAACTGAAGCATATCTTCTATTAATATTAGCCTCATCTGACTAAAATCTAATGCATGAAATCATGGTTTTAGGAGAGGACTATTTGATGTTCCTCAGCTAAGAAGCCAAGAAGGATTTTGAGATTCCCAAAGAGGTTTCACTGTTTGTGGAAAAGGTTCTAATACCTAACAATATGAGTAAGGATTTCCCTAACCTACCTCTTTGGTTCTCTTTGGGACATTTAACATATTTTCCCCATTAACCCTTTACAACTTCTTTGAAATGAAAACTTTCAGTTCTGTGAAGGGAGGATTCTTCAAACGCAATGTTTAAATGTGTAACTTCCCTCAGAGAATTTATGGAACTCGGGAGTGGCTGGTTCATTAGGTATTCCTTAGTTAATCAGTTATACACACCTACTGTATGCTGGGTTATGGACCAGGCACTGGAAATGTTCACATGTAACTCTCTTTCAGGCCCTGCCTAACACCACCCCCATTTCTCCAGCCTCAGTATCTCTCCTTGTACCCTTGGTGATCCCAGAATTCTTTAGTAAGGCTCAAACTGGAGACCATCCAGTTCAGCTTAGACCAAAGATTCATTCACAGAGTGTCTCACAGAGTAATTAGGTATCACTTGCTAAATTCTCATTTTTAAGGAATTATTTTCCTAAGCAAGCTTTTGTACTTCCTTTTTCATTTGCCCCATTACATTTTTTTTTGGGAGTTACTTTCCTGCACAAATTATTGTACATGCTATTCTGTGCTATTGACTCTTTTACTCATTTTTTCTTCTACTACTCTCATTTCTTTTCCCAGCATTTCTTCTATATCTCTAATTTGTAAAATCCATTCTAAACTCTTCTAGGAACTTCTTGTTGGCCTGAGACCAAATTCGATTTTTCTTGGAGGATTTGCATGTACCTATTTTGATACAATTGTCCTCATCTAAGTTTAGGCTTTGATCTTCCCTATTATCACAATAACATTTTAGAGTCAAGCTTTTTTTTTTTCTTTTTTCTTTTTTTGCTCATATTTTTGGAGTATTTTGGGACTTGGTGTTTTTAAGTGGGAGCTGGCCTCTGCTCCTGCACAGTCTTAAGCTTTTAGTTGTGGGGCTTTGGGTCTTACTGCTGGCATTCACTGGACATCTGGGCTAAGCTGCCTGCTTTCTCTGGAGGGTAGACTTCCCCTCTAGATGGTACCTGGAGTGGGACCTCCCTGTGGGTCTCACCAAGGCCTGGGCTTAACTGTTGACCTGCAGGGGTTGCAACAGAGACATAGATTGTTTTTGGCCAATCCCAGGGTGGGACTTCATTACTGGGGATCAGTGGGGTCATGGCCTCCCTGGTGCCTTGTGCTATGGGTAGGCTCACTGGGGAGTGGCCTTATGGGCTGCTCAAACTGCTCCCCTTACCGGGGGCAGCTGGATTGCCGGAGGGTGGGCCTTGCTGGGGGGATTGCCCCAGACTTGGAGCCTTGTTGCAGGTCCCCTGCTGTGAGCATGGCTGTTATTTCTGCTGCTTCTTCTCTTGGACTCTGCTCTCCCCACAGTGCAATTTTACAAACCTTTCCAGCCTGGCTGCTAAGCTGCTTCCCTGCTCTTAGATCAACCTGAGTCAGTTTTCTATTTCTTTTGGCAGGAATTTGGGGAGGACGTCAGAGGCTGGGAGATGTCAAAACGGACTTTGGTTGCGAAGCAGAACTAAAGGAATGAGAAGGAAGCACATGGAAGGAGGGAGCAGATGAAGACGTGGGGAGGGAGAAAAAGCCTCAGCCAGGGAGGACCTGGGAGGGGTAGGTCCCCCCAGGCAGAGAGCAGGGAGGGATCAGGGGAAGTACGGATATGAGAGAGAAGCTCTTCCTGTCCTGTGCTCACCAGGCACCTCTCTGGAGCCCAGCGGGGAGGCCTCAGGGGGAGCAGGCCTGGGAGGGGTTTTTGTCCCACTTCCCCTAAGTCTGTGTCACTGTGTGGAGCAATACTACTACCCCTGGCTAGACAGTAATAATCAGCCTCATCCTCAGCCTGGAGCCCAGAGATGCTCAGGGTGGCCGTGTTCCCTGAGTTAGAGCCAGAGAATCTCTCAGGGATCCCCGATGGCCTCTTGTTATCTTTATAAATCAGCAGCTTAGGAGCCTGGCCAGGTTTCTGCTGGTACCAGTCTACATAGTTATCACCAATTCCATCCCCAGCACAGGAGATGGAGGCCGTCTCTCTCAGGCTCTTGGACACTGAAGGTGGCTGAGTCACCACATAGGAGGCCCCAGAACCTGCAAGGAAGGAAAGAAGAGATTGATCAGATGCAGGGAACTCTCCCCCTCCAAGGAGATGCTGACCCCTCAAGAACCTCAGGGTAGGACTAGGCCTGACCTGAGACACTGTGGGTTCTGAACCACAGAGAGGAAACACTGGGCAACTTCACCTGTGTAGACAGTCAGGAGTGAGAAGAGCAGAGAGATCCAAGCCATGGTAGAGCTTCCTCCCAGAGCTCTGTGTCCTCAGGCTCCCCGATGGGGTTTGGCTCTCCTGGGGCTCCCTTAAGACCAGTCCAGGCCCTGCAGGGAGGAGGCCCCCATATGCAAATCTGCTCCTGCTCTGAACACCTGAAGGAGTGGCCACAGGTGATGACTGACTGACCATGTGGGCTCCTGGGGCAGAGGGGGCAGGTCATTTCTCTGCCAGGGGAGGAGGTCATCATGAGCCCTGAAATAATTTCCTCCTCTGAGATTCCAGGATTCTGGAAGTCAAATTCCTTTTTCTCTAGGTCTGTGTCTGACACTCCAAATTCTTGTCACTTTAACTGAACTGCTTTCTGGTCCAGGGCCTTTCCTGTACCCTGTGGTCTTCTCCCCATGGACCTTCTCTCACCCATGCCACCAACTTCTCCCTATTGGTGAATTCCCCCATGCCTTGCTTGGAGACAGCCAGGTTACATTCCCTCCAGCTGTGCCTCTGACTCTGGAGGATTCAGACACACCATGGAATGAGGACTTCTCTCCTCCACCACTGTGGGCCCCTTTCAGGGGGTGTTGTCCCCATTAGGATGTGAACTCCATCAGGGCAGAGACTGTCTATTTATCTGCTTTGCAATCCCCAGCATTTAGCACAGGGCCTGGCACGCAGGAAGGGAATAAATAAGAAATGCTCGTTGCCTTGCCTGGCCTCCAATTCAGAGCTACCTCTTCACCATCCAAAGGAAGAATTATAACAGTAATTGGAGCAGCTTTTCCCCCCACATCCTCAGGGCTCCTGCTGCTCAGGCCTCCCAAGAAGCTAAAGAAGAAGAAAGCCAGGCACATCCTCTCTCTGGGCCTCACTTTCCCATTGGTAAAACAAGCGATTGAAAAAGCGGGTCTCTAACCTCCCATCCAGTTGTGGCCTCCAGTCATCAAGCCTCAAGGCCCTGTTTTCATGCAGATTTTCCAAACCTTGAGGCCCTTAGGGAACCAAAGTTGGGGGCAAAGTTTCAGAAAATTTAATTTTTTCATTTACATTTCAAAATTCATTTTCTGTTTAAGATAACAGGAGATTGACTGGTGAGCTCTTTCTCAGTATTTACTGTGTTTTCTTGAACTGCCCCATCCCCTGGTTTCTTGAAATGATTCTTCATGCCAGAAGGGGAATGGGAGATCTTTCTGGACAGCCAAAGCTCCATCTTTGGATTGGGGAGGTCACCCAGACCCCAATCTTGTGACACATGTTAAGCCACAGAAGGCCTGGGGACATACTTTCAGCCTCAGCTCATCCTGGGGTTCAACAGTCCTGAGAGTCCTCTCTGGGCTGGATTTCCCTTTTCTTTCCATCCTGGAGCAGGGAAGGATTGAGATGTGTGTGGATGGAGAAGGAATTCCTCAGGGAGGTCATCACTGATCTTTGAAGCAATGGTGGATTTTGAACAACTTTGGTCTTTGACTGAGAAGGAAAAAAAGAAAGAGAGAAAGAAAGAACCAGCTTTTCCTCTTCTTTGATGTCAACTCATCCTCCCCTCCAGCCTGAACCCTGATCCTCTCTCTCCTTTGGTCTCTGTCTTTCCTCCTTTCCTTTATCCTGTGATTTCCTCCCCACTGGGGCCAGATGACTCTGGAGGAGAGAGTGAGGCTGGTAACTTTACACAACCCTGCCTCACTTAAAGCCCATTCACTTGCAATTCAAGGCATCACCTTCCTGATGTCATTAGTTCTCTTCTAGAACCACAAACAAACAAAAACAAATCCCAGCCTTAGCTCCTGCTGGGCCTTAGACCCCTGGATATTGTCCCCCCTGCGCCAGGCCAGAGTTCTCTGCCCATCCTGCAGCTTTGTGGTGTAGTGGTTAGGATGGGGTACAAGCCCAAGCCAAGACCTATTCCCCTTGGATCAGGAGGGCCTTTGTCCCATTGGTCTGAAGGGCCCTAGAAAGTCTGGTCTTGGGGGAGCTCCTTGGATTCCCCTTCCATTTCTCCCACCCCCAAAACTCCCTATCTTATCACCATTTAGCATTGATCCTAACATAATTTTGATATTCCCCACTCCTTAGCATTCTCCTGAAGTCCAAGTTGCCCAGCCTGGATTGTGGATTGTCTAGACTACCAGCCAGTCCCATCAGGATTCTCCCTGGGTTTGATCTATCAAGACCATCCCTGGGACCCCGGACTAATTGGTGATACCTGGATTCTTCCCTCAGTCTTTTCTGTATTTAAGTTCCATCTCACCTCCAAGAAGAGGCTCAGGTTTAATCCATCACAGACTCTGTCTAGCTGAGATTCTATCTGACCAGCTTGTCAATGTGAGTGTTAAGAGAAGCTTATTCTTCTTAAGAGTCAACCCAGTATAGCAAGTCTTTAATAAATTTTGTTTTTCTTTGGCTTTAAGAAGGCTTGTGACAAATTCATTCAAGCAGGACCAGACGAGTCAGTATTTTGTGATCCCCCAGAATCCGGAACTTCAACAATTGGAACTTGGGATTTGAAGTCAAGAAGACTTACTTTCAGTTCCTGTGTCTGAAGCTTATGAGCTGTGTGACCCTGGGCAAGTCACCTAACCTTTGTGGGGCTCTGCTCTCATGTGTGTGTAAAACAGGAGCATAATTGCCCCTATCTCCCAGGGCATGTAGTGAGACCTCAATGACCTAATACATGTCATTGTGTTACCAACTCCAAAGTTCCCAGTAAATACTCCCTACTGGCCATCCCTCTGGGCCTGAGCCCACTCCCATGCTCAGTCAGATCACAAAGATCTGGGAATGGAGGGAGACATGGGGAGGGGAAGTGGAGAGACATTTCCTAGGTCTTCTTACTCCATCCACCTCTTCTTCCTGATACTTTTCCTCATCCCCCGAACCCCCAGCTGAGAGGGACCCTCCTCCTAACCTCCCTGGCATTTCTCTGTATTGTTCTTCCCCATTCAGGGGCATCTGGGGTCCTCCTACAGAAGGGAAGAGGCATGAGAACAGAGACTGCTGTTGTTTTTGGTTGTGACCCCTGCACCTGCCACAGTGCCTGGCACAGGGTAAGTGCTGAACAGTGGCTCGTCATTGGACTGGTTGGCACATTTTTAGTACCTGAGGATGTTGTTCAAACTCTGGGGCCTAAGGAAATTCTGGTGTCCCCTAAAATAGTGGGTCATTGGGAGGGGATGCTCTGCATCTGCCCCAGCTCAGGGTCAGGGGCTGGGGAGGGAGGATCAGCTGAGTCTCCCCCAGGTCACAGGGCAGGAGGCCAGGAGCTCCAGGAGGCATTTCCAGCCTAACTCAGCCACAAATTCATACCAAAGTCTCCCTCTCGTGGCCACAGGTTGGATGGCAGCCCCAGGGAAGGTCAGAAAGTAAGGTCCTTCATTACTCCCTTCCCATTTTGGAAGAGAAGGTCCTTGAGAACAGGGATTGTCCTTCTTTTTCCACGAATCTTTATTTCCAGATCTTAATCCAGTGGAAAGATGAAAAGGACCCTTATGTTCATCAATGTTTAACCCAATGGTAACCAAAAATGGGATTAGATACTGTAGATCTCTTCCCAAACCATTTTGAATCCCCAGAACCTGAGAAAGTCATAAAATTTGGGTTGGCCAATCAAGGGACAGACATTTTAACTCAAGCTGAGTTGACGGGCAACCACAAGCTCTCTTATCCTTCACAGTCCACAGGCATGCAAATCTTTCCTTTCCTCAGTCTCTTCAGTTCCTGTGGGCTGGTCTTTGGCTTCCACCAGAGCACTGGCTGAAGGGACTCTGGGGCATTAGTTCCTTGCTCAGTTGTGAAAGACCTCAGCTTGTCCAACTGTGCCCTCCAGTGACCAAGGCTAGTAAGTGCTGCTTCTTCAGAGAAGTATGTTCCTGTAACACTCATCTTCCTGTGGGAGTGTA
This sequence comes from Notamacropus eugenii, assembly GCF_028372415.1. Taxonomy (NCBI): domain Eukaryota; kingdom Metazoa; phylum Chordata; class Mammalia; order Diprotodontia; family Macropodidae; genus Notamacropus; species Notamacropus eugenii. Next base: position 7,456,717 of record NC_092875.1, on the reverse strand, counting down.
ACACCAGGTAATGTTACTTTGGGAAAAAAAATAATAGCTCAGAAGAATCCATCAGCCTGGGCTTTTTGAACCTGAAACAGCTAGAGGTTCCTGGAGGGGGTCAAATGAGCTGGGTTCTCATCTGCTAGAAGACCGGAGAATTTTAAAACCTGTTTGACTCAGACCTGGGGAATCAATGAGTTTGGTGAAAGGCTGAGAAAGATTTTCAGAGTTAAAATAATAAAAAAGCATTGAGATCCAGTGGTAAAGGTGGAGCTGAATGAATTTTGAAGAGATCTCATTGGCCTGGTTTGTGATTTGCCTTTACACAATTCAAATTTGGATTAAGAAGGAAGAAAAGATCAGACAAGGAAGGAAAAAAGCATGTGAATTAGTGGAGTAAGAACAGTGGAGAGTTCAAATGTCTTTAGAATCCAGGATCCCCAGTTCCCTGTGGAAAGATTTAATTTCAGTAGGATCTGTGCTCCAAGAGAGACATGTTCTTCAAGATAATGAAGGACACTAAGAACATACAGTGTAAAGGAGGCTCAAAGTGACTGGAAAGGATTGTTCCTCTCTGCAAGAAAGAAGGGAAGGTCTGCGTGCTACCAATTACACTGGGGGAGAGGCAGCCCCCCATGCATTCTGGACTGCCAGGCTGATCCAGAGCCTGAGACTTGGCCCCACCAGAAGGCACGGAATTAGGAGGGCATCTCTGTCTACATGGAGGCATGAACAAAGGGTCCAACCTCCCCCAGATATGGATCCCTGAAAAGCTGAAACACAGTGTGAGAGAAATACATTTCAAAGTGCCTAATGACAGTTTGAAATTAAAAGAAAAAATACTACCCTCCAGCCCTTGGTGAATCCTTACAACTGTAGAAAATTTGTGAATCCCTTTTGAACATTCACAGTGCATACATACTCTCTGAAATAAGGATGGGGAGCCTGTGGCCTCATAGTGACATGTGACCCTCTAGGTCCTTGGGTGAGGACTTTTAACTGAATTTTATAGAACTAATCCTTTTATTAAGGGGATTTATTCGTGAAGTTTGGATGCAGTCAAAGGACCGCACTTGAGAACCTAGAGGGCCACATGTGAACTTGACTCCACAGCTTCACCATCCCTGCTCTGCACTAACCCTCCTCCTCCTCCTCCATCTCCCTTGGCCCCCTTCACGTCCTAGATTAAATCCCACCCAGGACAGGAAGGATTTCCTGATCTTTCTTAACTCTAATGCCTTCCATCTCTTGGTTATTTCCCTTGTTTCCTGTCTATAATATATTTGTACATAGTTGTTGGTACTTTGTCTCCTCATTAGACTGTGATCTCCTGAAGAGCAGACACTGTTTTTTGACTTTCTTTATATTCCCAGGGAATAGCAACCAGTAGGCTTTTAATGACTGTTTATTGACTGACTGATTGAAACTTTTTCTCTTAGGAGGCAATCTCCTAAGGTTCCAAGTTCTCTGTTGAACTACACTCCTAGATCCACAGATCATGGGATCTTACTGGGGCATTTTCTTAAGCAGTAGTAGGAAAATAATAGTTGAAGGCTAAGGCGTTGACTGAGAAGTCCTCAAGTCCTGTAGCAATATAACGTCTCCCACAAAAACCCAGGGCTCACTTTGCCACAAACTCCTTCAGCTTGGTGAGAAGAGTCCACTTCCCAGTCATGTCACAATGAAGTAGGAGGACTAGACATTTCGTCTAACACCTATGACCTGTCATGTTTCTCCAAAACAGAAATTCTTTGACAAAATAAAGCAACTTTAGCTATCTCCATGGTTTAGAAATCTAAAACCAAAAGAAAAGTAAAAGAAAAACAATGAACTGTCATTTATTCTGAACTCACTTCTTTCTTCTCCACCTACCATGCTACCAGCAACCAGGCTGCATGAGCTGGCACAATGACCCAGTGTAGGAGCTTGTAACAAATGCTAGCCCTTGGCTCTGATTTCTCCTCCTTTTTCAGCCCAGTGAGAAAGACCATTCCTGCCAGGCTGGTTAACTGCTTCCCTGCTCTGACATCAGTTCTGAGGATTCTTTCTGGTGATTGGAGGGGAGTCTGGGAGCAGGATTCCTTCTTGACTCCACCGTATTGACACAGGAACAACGTTCAACGCTGGGAAGAGGTCAGAATAGACTTTGGGGAGTGGGGGGGGGGGGAGAAGAACTGAAGTAATGAAAGAGGAGTGGGCCTGGGTAGGGTGAAGGAGAATTAGAGGAAGAGGGTCAGAGAAGGGGAGGGGGCCCCAGGCAGAAAAGCAAGGTGGGAAGAGGGGAGGAAGGGGCCTATGGGAGAAGCTGTTTCTGTCCTGTGCTCACCAGGCACTGCTTGAGAGCCCAAAGGGGAAGGCAAAGGGGGAGCAGGCCTGGGAGGGCTTTTTGTCTCTCTTCCCCCTCAGTCTGTGTTATGGTGCGCCACTATCACACACCTGAATAATCAGCCTCATCCTCACCTTGGAGCCAGGATATGTTCAGGGTGGCCGTGTTCCCTGAGCTGGAGCCAGAGAATCTGTCAGGGATCAGCTTCCTGTTAGTGTGATAAATAAGCAGCTTAGGGCCTTGCCAGGTTTCTCTTGATACCACTGAACAAGTTTACCACTCATTCCATCCCCATCACAGGAGATAGAGGCCATCTCTCCCAGGCTTTTGGACACTGAAGGTGGCTGAGTCAGCACAGAGGAGCCTCCTGAATCTGCAAGGGAAGGAAAGAAGAGATTGGGCAGAGGCAGGGTCTTCTCTCCCCCAGGGGGATGCTGACCTCTCAAGCAGTTTCAAGATGAGCGAGGGGCAGGACTAGACCTGTGCTCACTGAGACACTGTGTGACCTGATCCACAAGGAGGAGACCCAGGGTAGCCTCACCTGTGCAGACAGTCAGGAGGGAGAACAGCAGAGTGATCCAAGCCATGGTAGAAGTTGAGCCCAGTGCTCTGTGTGCTGAGGCTCCCCAGATGGGGCTGGGCTCCCCCAGGGCTGTCTTCAGATCAGCCCAGGCCCTGCAGGGAAGAGGTCTTCACATGCAAATCTGCTCCTGCTCTGGACACCTGAAGGAGGGGCCTTAGGTGATGACTGACTGACCCTGTGGGCTGCTGAGACAGAGGGGAGAGGTCCTTCTTCTATCAGGGGAGCGGCATCATGGGCCCTGAGGTCATTTCTTCCTCTAAGATTCTGGGATTCTAAGAGTCAGGTTCATTCCTCCCCAGGCCTGTGTCTGATGCTCCAAGACCTTGTCACTTTAACTGAACTGCTCCTGGACCTTCCCTATACTCTGAAGTCTTCTGCCCATGGATCCTCTCTCCCCCATTGTTGAGTTCCCCCAGGCCCTGCTTGGAATCAGCCAGACCTCATCACTTCCAACTGTGCCTGGGACTCTGGAGGATTCAGACACATAGGGAATGGGGCCTTCTCTACCCCATCACTGGGGGCCCCTTTCAGTGATGTCTTCCCCATTAGCATGTGAGCTCCATCAGGGCAGGGACTGTCTGTTTATCTCCCATGGAATCTCCAGCACTTAGCACAGGGCCTGGTGCACAGGAAGGTAACGAAAATTGCTTGTTGCCTTGCCTGGCCTCCAATCCAGAACTGCCTCAGGACCATACAAAGGATCAATTGTAACAGTGAGTGAACCCACCTTCTGCCCCTACTTACCCATGACTCTTGCTTCTCAGGCCTCCCAAGAGGCTGCAGAGGAAGGAAGCCAGGCACATGCTCGCTCTGGGCCTCAGTTCTCCCTTATTAAAATGAGAGTGACCTTTTTCACAACAGGTTTGCAGCCAGAACACAGGTGTTGTGAAAACCATCACTAAACTTCCACAAAAATGGGCAAGGCAAAGATTCACATTAACATTGTCGTCATTGGACATGTAGACTCTGGCAAGTCCACCACTACTGGTCACCTCATCTACAAATATGGTGGAATTGATAAGAGAACTATTGAGAAGTTCTAGAAGGAGGCTGCTGAGATGGGAAAGGGCTCCTTTAAATATGCCTGGGTCTTGGATAAACTGAAGGCTGAACATGAGCGTGATATCACTACTGATATATCCTTGTGGAAATTTGAGACCAGCAAATAGTATGTGACCATTAGTGATGCTCCAGGACACAGAGATTCCATCAAGAACATGATTACAGGCACATCTCAGGCAGACTGTGCTGTCCTGATTGTGGGTGCTGGTGTTGGTGAATTTGAGGCTGGCATTTCTAAGAATGGGCAGACCTGTGACCATGCCTTTCTGGAATAACTGATTGTTGGTGCAAACAAAAAGGATTCCCCTGACCCCCCTACAGCCAGAAGAGATACGAGGAAATTGTCAAGGAAGTCAGTACCTACATTAAGAAAATTGGCTACAACCCTGATCCAGTAGCTTTTGTGCCAGTTTCAGGTTGGAACGGTGACAACATGCTGGAGCCTAGCTCTAATATGCCCTGGTTCAAGGGATGGAAAGTCACTCGCAAGGATGGCAATGTTAATAGAACTACATTGCTTGAAGCCTTGGTTTGCATTCTGCCAACTGACAAGTCCCTTCTTCTACCTCTCCAAGATGTCTACAAGATTGGCTCTATTGGTACTGTACCTGTTGGCTGAGTGGAAACTGGGTGCTCTAAAACCAGGCATGGTGGTCACCTTCGCCCCAGTCATTGTTACAACTGAACTCAAGTCTGCCGAAATGCACCATGAATCTTTGAGTGAGGCTCTGCCAGGGGATAATGTTGGTTTCAATGTCAAGAACGTGTCTGTCAAAGATGTCCCTTGTGGTAATGTGGGTGGTGATAACAAGAATGACCCTCCTATGGAAGCAGTTGGTTTCACTGCACAGGTTATTATCCTGAACCATCCAGGCCAAATCAGTGCTGGCTATGCCCCTGATCTGGATTGTCACACTGCTCACATTGCTTGCAAGTTTGTTGAACTGAAGGAGAAGACTGATCAGCGTTCTGGCAAGAAGCTGGAAGATGGCCCTAAATTCCTGTAATCTGGACATGCTGACTTCATTGACATGGTTCCAGGCAAGCCCATGTGTGTGGAGAGTCTCTCTGATTCTCCTCCACTGGGTCGTTTTGCTGTTCATGATATGAGGCAGCCTGTTGCAGTTGGTGTCATCAAGGCAGTTGACAAGAAGGCTGCTGGAGCTGGCAAGGTCACAAAATCTGCCCAGAAGGCCCAGAAGGATAAATGCATATTCTGTACAACACCTGCCACCCCAGTCTTAATCAGGGGTGGAAGAATGGTCTCAGAACTGTTTGTCCCAATTGGCCATTTCAGTTTAATAGTAAAAGACTAGTTAATGATTAGAGTGCATGGTAAAAGCTTCAGGAGGAAAGGAATGCTTTTGTGGACCATTTGTTTCGTGGCAGTTTTAAGTTATTAGTTTTCAAAATCAGTAATTTTTAAATGGAAACAACTTGGCCAAAAATCTGTCAAAGAGTTTTGAGAGCATTAAAGCAGTTTAATGCGAAAAAAAATTAAAAAAATAAAATAAAATGGGAGTGAAACCTCTTCCAGCTTTTTCACTTACCTAACAAAGAGGGTCTCAAGATTTGGAGCAAATTCCCCAGAGAATGAGAACCTCAGGAAGTCAGAGGTGGGTGAGGTTTGAGAAAATATATTTTATTTATTAGTTTGTTTATTCAAATTTAGTGATTAAATAGTCAAGAGCATCGGAGATCTGCAGGTGAGCACTTTCTCAGTGTTCTGGGTTTCCTCTCACTCTGTCTTATCCCCAGGCTTCTGGGAATGATGCTTCAGGCCAGATGGGGAATAGGAGTTCTCTCTGTGCCCCAAGAGACTCATCATCTGAAGCAGGGAGACCACCTAGACTGCAAACCTATGAAATATGTTGAGCCTCAGAAGGTCTGGGGATGGCCTTCCAGCCACAATTTGTTCTGGGGCTCAGTCCCCCTGAGATCCTCCTCCTTGAGCCAATCTCCCTTTTCCGTCCTGAAGCAGGGACGGATGGATATGTATGTGAATGGAGAAGGAACTCCACGCATAGGTTATACTTGATCTTGTAAGCAAGTATGGATTTTGGACACTGTTCTTTGACTGAGAAGGTAAAAAGAAGGGAACTGTGATCCTCTCCCTGATTTGTTCTCTGTTGCCCTTTTCCTTTGTCCTTTTTTTGCCTTCCCAACCACATCTCATTCTGGAACTCAGCCCTCCTGACATTATCCCCACTGTGCTAGGCCTCACTTTTCTACCCATCCTGCACCTTGGTGGTGCAGTGGTAAGAGCTTGGAACTTGGGACAAGAAGACCTGCTTTCAGTATTTTTCTCTGAAGTTTGTGATCTCTGTGACCCTGAGCAAGTCAACCTAACCTGTCTGAGTCTCTGTTTTCATGTATGTGTAAAATGGGAACATAATAGCCCCTACTTCCCAGGGCAGGTAGTGAGGTCTAAATGACCTACCACCTGTCATTGTGTTGCAGACCACATAGTGCCCATTAAATACTCCATGCTGGCTGTCCCTCTGGGCCTGGGCCCACTCCCACACTCAGGCAGATCAACAGATCTAGTAATAGAGGGAGATATGAAGAGGGGAGTGGTGGGGACATGGAAGGGGCATTTTCTAGGGGTTCTTTCTCCAACCTCCTTTTCTGCCTGAGGCCTTTCTTCATCCCCCCAACCCCAGCTGAGAAGGCTCCTCCTCCCCCAACACTCTAGCATTTCTCTGTGTTGTCCTTCTCCATGCAGGAGCATCTGAGTTCCTCCCATGAAAGGGAGGGGCATGAGAACAGAGACTGCTGCTGTTTGTTCCTGTGCCCCCTGCACCTGGCACAGTGCCTGGCACAGGGTAATGCTGAACAGTGGCTTGTCATTGGACTTTTCTGAACATTTTTAGTAGCTGAGGATGTTGTTCACACTCTGGGGCTTAAGGGAATTCTGAAGTGTCCCTTAAAAAGGTAAGGCATTGCGAGGGGCAGTTCTGCATCTGCCCCCAGCTCAGGGGAGGTGCTGGGAAGGCAGCACCAGCTGAGCCTCCCTCAGGGCACAGGGCAGGAGTCTAGGAGCCACAGCGGACATTTCCAGCCCATCTCAGACCCAAACTCATCCCATTGTCTCCCTCTGGTGGTCCCAGGGACAATAGCCTTCCAAGAGAAGGTCAGGAGGAAGGTCCTGTTTTTATTTACTTTCTCCTTTGGAATGGGGGCTCCATGGAAACAGGAACTGTCATTTTTTTGGCTTGAATTTATGTTCCCAGATGTTAGCCCAGTGCCTGAGGCAGAGTCTGCACCTCATAAATGCTTGGCACCTTGTCATTTTAAAGGAATAGTGCCCCTGGGACCTCAGCACACCAGCCCATGTGTGAACATGCCCAGTGCACTGGGCACCCAGGGACTTTGTTGCGGTGGGCCTGCTGGGGAATGACAGTGGCACCTTGGGTTAAGCAGGGAGGAAATTCACAGAAGGAGGAAAGATCAGTGTAAAGAAAACCATAGAAGAGGAATCATCTTCGGGAAGTACACTGGCTGAGCTGTCCAGTTGAAGTTCAGGAGAATGGAAGGAGCAGAGAACAAACATGGTGGTGAACCACAGGAACTTGAAGTACCAAAGAAATAGACCAAAACAAGAAGAAAATGGCCCACAGAAACAAATGTTTAGAGAAGCTCTTTTTGTCACGGCTAAGAATTGGAAATCAAAGGATGCCCATCAGTGGGGGAATGGCTACAGAAGATGTGGCCTGTGATTGTGATGGAATATTATTGTGCTCTAAGAAATGAAAAGCGGGATGATTTCTAAAAAACCTGGAAAGATATGAACTGATGTAAAGTGAAGGGTAAAAGCTTTTGAGACTTGAGAAATGTAGGTACTGAGTCTGTGTCTTTTCTTTCATGATGGCATATAAAACATGTTTGCTACTTCTGCCCTTTTACCTTCTCACCCTGAAAGTTTGGTTAAAAGAGGTAAACAGACTAGGTGGTATATCAGTTCACGTTCTTTATTCTGTTAAAGCTGGCAAAGCCAGTGCACATGCATGTGCATGGAGTGAGATTTTAATTCTGTCTGATTAAAAGAATGAGAACCTTTTCCTAACTCAGGATGTCTGTCACTGAAATTCATGCTCTCCACATATGTTTAACCATAGCATGAGAAAGGAGATTTCTCAGTTGAATAAATTGTAAATACAATAAAATAAGAAGGGTGACAAAGTGTCCATTGAAATCACAACCTTCACCATTAAGATGACATAACATAGTACATGTCCATAAAATATTATGATAAGAAAAGTTCCATTATTCCAGACAATGTCTTGGGTTAAGGCTTCTTATTGTTAATGGACACAAACAGAGGAATGCTTTTTGCTTCTTCTGGCTTTGTAGTTGTTGACACAGGAAGAGGCATTCTATGGATTTGCAAAGAGACCAAAGAAGGGCATGTCGACCAGGCCAAGGTTCATCTTCTAGTTGACTATTTCAGGCTTTGAACCCTATTGGGGTTCAAATAATCTTAATTGATCATCAACATTTATTTGCAATAGTTCTGAGTCCTGTTAATACTGTTGATTTTTATAAGTTTATAAACGATGTTGAAAAAACATATATTCTTTAGGAGTCCAACTGAGAAAATGTTATCAAATTTTAGTTCTCATTTACAAGACATTTTTTCCATTTTCTGTTTTTCATTTCTTCATCTTTCTCTTGGTGTTATCTAATTCTGAGAAAGGGATCTTAAAGTCTCCTACTTTTATTGTCACTAGTTTTGAAATTCTATTAAGTTTTGCTTTACAGATTTCCATATTTAGACTTTTGGATTGTACAAAGTTAATGCTGACATTTGATTGTAGCCTCTGATTCCTTTTAGCCAAATTTAATTTGTTTTTCTCTGATTATATTGTGATTATCTTTCTTTCATCTGATAGCATGATTGAATCTTCTGCTTTCTAGACTCACTGCATACATGGTAAAGCATATCCTAGCTTTTTATAGTGTATTCATTTCTTTTTTAGTCATGCTTAGCTTTATTTATAGATGCTCAGTGTGCTTAGCATAATGCCTGGTACATAGGAGGCACTTCTTAAGTGTTTATTGATTAATTACTGATTGATTGATATGCTTTTTTAAATCAGTGTCTTGGAGCTTTTTCTTTTGTTAATCAAGCATCACTCCATATCATATCACTGAATATTTTAATTCATTGAAATTTAAAATTGTAAGAATTGATTGTATATTTTCCATTATTATTGTATTTAATATTTTTCTGAATTATGGAGTTTTTTTGTTCTCCTTAAGCTTTTGAAACAATACTTTGCCTCACAATCATTATTCCATTATCTACATTCAGGAGACATTAGTCTCCAGACACTCTTCTCACTCTCCATGGTTTTCCTTCTACCATTACATGTTCCCCAAGTTTTAGAGTTTTCCCGCATGATTGCTTATTCTTTCTTCCTTGTAGTAAGTTATCCAATTTTTCCAATCCTTTTTTTCCTCTTTCTTTGTTCCCTCTCAGTTATGTACTTAATTCAAAATACCCCTGATCACTTTCCATCCTCCTTTTGTTCAGCTGCATATTCTTGGTTAGCTGTGCCCAGCTCCATGTTTCTCTCACTATTTTCAGTTCTTCTGTCTATCAAGAAGTGACTGACACATCTAACCTTCGTTCTTTGTGACTCCTAGTTTTATCATTATCTCGGTCTGAATTCTGAAATCTTTCAAAGTTGCTTTTTTCTACAATATTTTAATTACTCTATAGATTGTTCTCTATCTGTTCTTCACTTTGCTGCCCTTCAGTGCATAAATGTGTTCACGCTTTCCTCCAATTGTCGATCCCCTCATTCTTAGAGCATAATGAGACTTCATTCCATTCACCTGCCAACATATATCTAGAGATTTTCCAATGAAAGGACAATTGTCATATGTTTTCTCATACTCAGTAGACAGTCAGGTACACAGGCAGCACCTTCTGAATAGTCAGGTTCAATTAATTGCCAAGATGTCTGTGAACAGGGATTACCTGATTAAACCTCTCAAGGGTGTGATTTAACTGCCTGAATTATTGTGTCGTTCTTGTGTTTGTCCTTCATTTTTGAAGAGGACTTTGACATCAGAGAAATGATGACATGACTTGCCCTTGACTTTGTTTTGAGTGAAGGAGAGCTGTGTAAGGGCAACAGCCTCACTTTCTTCTACTGAGTCATCTGGATCCAGTGACCAGATATTCATCAAGATGACTAGAGGTGACCCAGGATGTAATGGGAGACCTTGGATTCTTTGGCCTTGGGTCTATTCAGGTACTCAGGGTGAGATTAAGCCCATATAGTCAATGGACCTGTTTAAGAAATAGTCAGGGAGTGGCACCTTTAAAAAAAAACAATAAGGAAATCAAACAAGAAGGGAAGGGAAACAGTTACAACTAATAATCACGAGTTAGCCTAGAGGGGTCGAGGAAATAGCACTTAAGTGGAGTTTGGGCAAGAAGCCAGTCTATGGGCTTCAGAGTGCAGTAGTATTAAGGTTTAAGATCATCAGAGGAAAGGACAGCAGAGGAGAGGACAGGATAGGGCAGGACAGGAGAGTCTAGATTATCCACATTACCAATAGTAATTGATGATGCTTTTAGATAAATACTTTCTATCAACTTAAGGAAAAAATCTATTTTATGAGTATCCTTTTTTTTTAATAGAAATGAGTGTTGTATTTTATCAAAAGCTTTTCCCACACATATGGATACAATCTCATGATTATAAGAAGAACCATAGGCCACAACACACAAAGCCTCAAGTTTTAGGCACAAGAACTGTGGTACAGAGTTCCCTGTGCCACAGAAGCAGAGATCTACTTTAAAATCCGGGAAAAGGGTTATTATCATGAGTAAGAAGAAAAGAAGAAAAGAAAAGACCTAGAATCTTTTTATGGGCACAAGGACCAAAACACAAATACCAAAAATGTCAGCATTGGACTGTACTGCCATCTGTAACTTCAGAAGGGAATAGGAACTGATCGGAAGCACAAAGAACTTTCTTGGAAAAGATCTGGAAGCATTTTGAAACCCAAATGAGAAAAATAGAAGAAAAACTGGCCAATGATTTTAAAAATATGAAAAAAGAATTTACTGAAGAGAACAACTTCTTAAAAAGGAAAATTGAACAAATGAAAAAAGAAGTATAAAACCTAACTACTGAAAATAACTCCTTTAAAGGAACAATTGGACAGAAGGAAAACGAGATGGAAAAGTTAATTGAAGAAAATAATCTCATAAAAAGTATAATGGGGCAAGTAGAAGCAGAGGAATCTCTGAGACATCAAGAATTAGTCAAATATAATCTGAAGAGTGAAAAGATAGAAGAAAATGTCAAATATGTAATTGGAAAAACAACTGACCTGGAAAAAATCCAGGACAGAAAAATCTAAGGATTATTGGTCTACCAGAAAACCATGATGAAAAAAAGAGCCTGGGCAATATTATCCAAGAAATCAGCAAGGAAAATTGCCCAGAAGTGCTAGACCCAGAGAGCAAAATGGGCACAGAAAGAATCCAGCATTCACCTCCTGAAAGGGACCCGAAACTTAAAAACAACAAGGAATATCGTTGTCAGCCAGAACTACCACATAAAGGAGAAAATACTGCAGGCAGCCAGAAAGAAACAATTCAAATACTGAGGAACTACAGTCAGGATCACACAGGACCTTGTAGTTTCTATATCAAAAGGTCAAAGGAATTAGAAAGTAATATATTGTAAGGCAAAGGAGCTGGGACCACAACCAAGAATCAAGTACCCAGCAAAGTTGAGCATAATATTTCAGTCAAGGAGATGGACATTCAGTGAAGTAAGAGATTTCCATACCTTCCTGATGAAAAGGCCAGAACTCAATAGAAAATGAGATCTTCAAACGCAGTTCTCAAGAGAGGCATAAAAAGGTATATGGGGGGAAAAAAAGCTTGTTATTCAGTATGGGCAAACTGTTTACATTCCTACAAGGGAAGATGATACTTGTCAATCTTGAGAATTGTACGTTTATTATGAAATGTAAAAGGGATAAATACAGACAGCGGGAGCGGGTTTAAACTCAATGATGTGATGACAACAAATGTGATTCAAGGGTGTGAAAAGACTGTAATGGGACATGTGAAAAGGAGGAGGCAGAAAAAAATAAATTTCATCACAGGAAGAGGCACAAGAATATATTACATTAGAGGGAAAGAGGGGAGGGAGATGAGTATTTTTTGAGATATACTCTCACTGATTGCATTCAAGGAGGGTAAAACAAAGTACAAAGACAAAGATCTGGGAATGGAGTGAGAGGTGGGGAGGGGGAGTGTAGGGGGCCTTTTCTAGGGGTTCTGGTTTCAACCTTCTTTTCTGTTCAGAGACCTTTCCTCATCCTCTCAACACCTTCCTCCACCTCTACCTACCTAGAATGTCTCTGTGTTGTCTTTTTTCACTCAGGGGCATCTGGGTTCCTCTAATAGAAGGGAAGGAGCCCTGAGAACAGATTGCTGCTGTTTGTTGCTGTGTCCCCTGCACCTGGCATAGTGCCTGGCACACGGTGAGTTCTGAGCAATGGCTCATAGTTGGATTTGTCTGAACAGCTGAGGATGTTGTTTTAGCAGCTGAGGATGTTGTTCACACTCTGGCGACTAAGAGAGTTCTGAAATGCCCCCTAATATGGTGGAACACTGGGAGGGGCAGCTCTGCATCTGCCCTGTGCTCAGGGGGAGGGGCTGGGAAGGTAGCATCAGCTGAGCCCTCCCCTCCCTACCAAGCCATAGGGCAGGAGACCAAGAGCTCAGGGGCCAAGAGCCCCAGGGGTTATTTCCAACCTAATTCAATCCCAAACTCATTACAATGTCTCCCTCGGGTGGCCAAAGGGAAATGGCAGCCCCAAGGATTGTCAGGAGGAAGGTCCTTTATTTTGTTGGCTTTCCTTTTGGAATGGAAAATCCTTGAAAACAAGAATAGTCTTTCCTTTTGCTTGAATTTATATTATTAATCATTAGCATAGTTGAGGGAGGAAAAGAACTCTCATGTTCACCATTGTTTAGAGACACTGTTCATACAGTAAAAATGGGATCAGAATCTCATTTTCCAGATTCATGGAATAGATTCACATCAGAATATGAAGTGTTCCCTAGTTCAAAAAATTGTCATAATATTTGAATACCCATTTTTCAGAGGAAGAAACCCAAATGATCATTAATCATATAAATGTAAGCTTCAGTTGTATAAAACAAAAAATTTTAAACAAAGCTACTGCTCCCTGGGAAGATGGCAGAATAGGTCAGAAAATCCCAGGCTCTCTAGATGTACTCCAGAAGTGAGATAATAATTGTAGGCTCAGAGGGAACATAGAGAACCAAAAATAAATAAAAATAGGCTAAGAAATGTGGTCCTCCTGGGACAATCAGGGAAGACATGAAGAAATATCCCAGAAGAAATTTCATCCCTGTGCTGATGTCTGGTTAAACAACCACCAGCAAGCCCTGGCATTAGCTGGGTTGGGAGACTGCCTCAGCCCCAGCCACAGGAACTTTTTTCCCTGGAACACTTAGGGGAGTAGAGTGTCTGCTTCAGAGAAGAAGGAGAGAACATCTGCTCACAAGGAATGCCAGACCATGCTGTGAATGGAGACATGTCTGGTTATAAGGAATCAACAGATGCTGTGAGTGCAAAAGCAGTGGGGCAGGGACTCAATTACCTCTGGGCACTTACAGGAGTCAGCAGGTCTTGGTTTTGGCTCCAGCACAGAGGGGAAAACTGAAGGAGGAGCTGAGACCATAGGCACCATCCCCAATCCCCCAGGACTAGAGCTGATTACAAAAACATAGCTGGTACAGAGTAAAAAACAAAGGAGAACATTCAGCTATGGAGAATTACTATGGGGAAAGAAAAGACTGTGGTTCATCTATTGAAGGAAATAAAAATCTTTCTACCCCCATGTCAAATGTCCACCTGCCCAAATAGAATTCAAAGCAGAACTTTAAAAAAACTTCAAAATTCAAAAGAGAGAGACTGAGATAAACTGAAAGAAAACAAACAAATCAAGAATGCTCTAAGAAAAACAAGATTATGTAAAGAAAGCCAACCAATTAGAAAAGGAGATGCAGAATATTAAAGAACAAAATGAGCCTTTGAAAATTAGAAGTGAATCAGGAGAAGCTAATAAAATTATGATACATATATAATGAAATAAAATATAAAGAATGAAAAAATGGAAGAGAATGAGAAACATTTCACAAGAAAAACAATGCATCTGGAGAGCAGACCAAGGAGAGAAAACATAAGAATAACTGGACTGCATGAAAGCTATGACATCAAGATGAATCTTGATACTAATATAAAAATAATAAAGGAAAATTTCCCTGAGTCATTGGAACAAGAGGGGAAAGTAGAAATAGAAAAAAAAGTCTACCAATCACCACCCAAACGGTGGTGATTGGAAAAATGTGGAAAACCCATAAGAATATTATAGTAAAATTCTGAAACCACAGCTCAAGTATGAAATATTATGAGCAACAATTAAATGAAAATTTCAATAATTTTGCCACAATTATAATCACATGAGACCTAGTGGTGGTGTCACTAAAAGACCACAGGACTTGGAGCCCAATATATATTGAAGAGAAAATGAACTGAGATTGTAGCTGAAAATATCATACCATCAATGCTGAGTACAATCCTGAGTGAAAGAAAAAATGGACATTTAATTAAATGTCAGACTTTCCAGACTTTGTTAAAAAAGAAAAGAGACCTGAACTTAAGAGAAGATTTGACATACAAGAGCCAAGAGAGATACAAGATACATAGCAAACACTAATTACAAGGGACTTAATAAGGACAGACAGCTCATCTTTTATGTACTTAAAGTGTATGTCTAAGATTGTCATTAGTAATTGGGTAGATAGATGGAAAGACTGGTGGTAGATGTGAGCATGATATGAGTTCAAAAAGTAAACCCTTGAGGAACACCTAAAAAGAATAATTATCTTATACAAAAGAAGTTCAAAAGGAAGATCCAACACAGAGGCATTAGATGGGGGAGGAAAGCTGGTAGTCCTGGAAACCTAGTTTCATTGGGAATGGGTTCAAGAGGGAACAATACATATAAAATTTATCTGAAAGTGTATAAAAGTCTTCTAAATCCAGAAAGAAATGAAATGCTAAAGGGATGGAGGGATCCCTTTCTCATATTTTTCTTTTTCTTTTGTCATTGTGAACATAGTTATCACTCTTCCATGGCCAAGAGTAATAATCAGCCTCATCCTCAGTCATGAGCCTGAGTCCCTGAGCCCCTCCCTCTTTCCACAGATGGAATTCGAGAATCGGGCAGGGATCCCCAAGGACTAGTCTCTAGAATCCTAAGTCAACAGGAGAGACCTTCAAAATTGCTGCTGATACCAGGATACAAAGCAGTTCTCAGTACTATCCTAAATAGAGTATATACTGGCTGAATTCTAAGACCCAGAGGTGGGTAAGGGAATACATAGAAAGCCATAGAACCTGGAAGGAAGGAAAAGAGGAGGCAGAGTGGTCTATTTCCCAAGAAGATCCCGACCCTCTAAATGCAGCAACATCCACTTGGGGTCCCTGAAGGGGGCTGAACTGGTGCTGTGGAACACTCAGAGCCTGGTGAAATAGCAGACATCTAGGTCACCCACTGCATCTCATGACATTGACAATCATCCTGACTTTTGTCCTTTCACTGGAAAAGAGTGAGACAACTCTGCGCACCTGTGCCGAACTTAAATCCTGTTTTCCTGCAAGTCAAGACATCACCCATGATAGCACTGAGCCTCTAAGAAATGAGGACAGCATCTGTAGTGGTAATTCAAATGGGAAGATCTTTCCTATTCATTAATAGGCTCATGTATCCTGCATAAATCACATGGAAGTTTAAGTCACAAATGGTGGGAAGAGCTTCCTGAACTGGTAGAACAGGAAGGGTGGAGCAGAGCTGGGAGCAAGTTGGTGAGAGCAGTTAGAGAAGAAGAGAGAGGACACAGGCAGGTACAGATAGTCTTCTGAGCATTTTCTTGAGGGAAGGCTGTGGTGGAGGGTGTGTGTGTGTCAGGGCTTGGGAATGACTTTGTTCTCTGCAGTGCCAATGTGTACTGACTTCTTGGTTCCTGTGATGAATTTGGCTTCCTGGTATTGGAATAAATGTTTTTCTTTTTTCTTCTGTGTGGAGAGTCTGTTATACTTTGTGATTCAGAACTTCACCATCATGTTCATAGTCACCACCAGTGCTGTGAATATTGCCTTGGCGATAAAGAATTTCCCAAGGGCATCGTATCCCTTCCAATCAAAAGGAAGAGATTGGTTTACTTTTGTTACTGTAGGTTCACCATCTGGCACTTAGGAGAAGTCCTTAAAAATGGTTATTATTTGTTGTCCTTATTCTTTAGAACATTTTTGTAGCTTAAGAGTCAGGCAATTTGTATTCATCAAGAGCAGCTTACTCTCTGCTCAGTTTTCTAGATTCTTAACTCTCAATGGACTATTTTGTGTTCCAATATTTTCAGGCCAAAGGTGTTTGATGGGGACAGAGAAAACAGAAGCCAAAGAATCTTTGAGGAGATCAGCCTTCTATTTTTCTGAGGGACCTCACTCCCACCCCACCCATCCCCCATCAGGATACATCCTCTGCCTTCAGTATTCTCATTCTTTCGGCCAAAAGTGACAGAAACCATGCCCTCTCCATTGTCTGGAACATTCCTCATTAGTCTCAGCTGTGTCTGGGATTCCTGTGTCAGTAAAATTGTTCTGTAGAACTGACCCTTCCTTCTATGTCTTTCCTGTGGCCAGGGAATTTCCCAGACCCTCTTGTAGAGATTCAGGGAATGATCTTGAACTACATAGCTTCATGATGGAAGGGGTTGTTTTGAGGATTCTCTAACCTTTTGGGGGGAATTATTATTTTCTTTCACTGAATTCTACTATTGAGGACCTACATTCTTTCCTCCTAACATTTAGATTAACTGAAACGTCTTCCATTAATATAAGCCTCGTCTGACTAAAATATGATGCATGGAATCATAGTTTTAAGAGAGGACTATTTGACCTCCCTCAGCTAGGAGGCCAAGAAAGATTTTCAGCTTCCCAAAGACATTTTACTATTTGTGGAAAAGATTCCACTACCTAACCATATGAATAAGGATTTCCTTAACCTAGATTCTTGGTTGTCTTTGGGTTACATCACCTGTTTTTCCCCTATTAATCTAATGCAACGTCTTTAAAATGAAAGCTTTCAGTTCTGTGAAGGTAGGATTCTGCAAATTCAGTGTTTAAATCTGTAATTTTCTCCCGGGAGTTTGTGGAACTCGGGACAGGCTGACTCTTTGGGAATCCATCTGTTAATTAGTAACCTTGACCAAGCACCTACTACGTTCTAGTATCTGGGCCAGGGACTGGAGATACTCAGATGGGTCTCTCTTTCAATCCCTGCCTAAGAGCACCCCTGTTTCTCCAGCCCCAGTGTCCCTCATTCTACCCTTGGTAATCCCAGATTTCTTTAGTGAGGCTCAAACTTGAGATCACCAAGTTCAGTACAGACCAGAGCTTCATTCACAGAATGTCTCATACAGTAATTAGTCATCATTTATTAAATTCTAATTTTTAAGGAATTATTTTCTTCAGCAAGCTTTTGTACTTCCTTTCCCATTTTGTCAGTCCTATGTTTTTTTTTGGAATTCTTTTGCTCTGCACATTTTTGTGTATCTTATGCCATGAAATGGACTCTTTTACTAACAACTTTCTGCTACTACTCTAATTTTTTCCTCAATATTTCTTCTAATTCTCTAACTTATTACATGCATTCTAAGCTCTTCTAGGAATTCCTGTTGGACCTGAGATCAAATTAGATTTTTCCTTGAAGCCTTGCACATTGCCAATTTGATGTTATTGTCCTCACCTAAGTTGATGCCTTGACCCTTCATATTACAAGGATCTCTTTCTGTACTCAAGGTTTTTTGGTTGTTTGCTCATATTTTCTGTCTTTTTTGGGACATGGTGTTTTAACGTGAGAGTTGGGCTCTGGTTGTGCACTGCCCTAAGCTTTTAGTGTTGGGGCTTTGGGTCTTGCTGCTGTCCTTCCCTGGCAATCTGGGCTAAGCTGCCTGCTGTCTCTGGAGGGCAGATTTCCCTGGTGGTTTGGCAGTGGGATGTCCCTGTGGGTCTGACCTGGGACTGGGCTTAGCTATTTACCTGCAAGGGTTGCTCTGGAAACACAGGCTTATTTGGCCAGTCCCACTTCACTCCTGGTGATCACTGGGGTCAAGGCCTCCCTGGTGGCTTTTGGTAAGGGTAGGCTCATTGGGGTGTGGCCTTGTGAGCTGCACAGATTGCTGCCTTTACTGGGAGACTGCTGAATTGCAGGAGGGTGGATTGCCCCAGACTTGCAGCCTTACTGCAGGCCTCCTGCTGTGGACTCTGCTGGTTCTGCTCTTAGACCCTATTCTCCTACCAGCCCAGTGTGATAAACTTTTTCTGCCTGTCTGCTAAGCTGCTTCCCTGCTCCCAGATCAGACTGAGTCAGTTTTTTTACTTCTTTTGGAGGGAACTTGGGGAGGACTTCAGAGGGTTCATCTTCTCCATCCTGGCACCAAAACAGCCTCCAAATCTTGGAAGAGACGGAAAGAGCCCTTCGGGGGGCAGCACAACTCAAAGCATGAGAGGGGATCATGTGGAGGCAGGGAAAGAGGGAGCAGGTGAGGGTGTGAGGAAGGGGAGACTTAGAGGGAGAGGGTCATTGGGGGAGGGTTTCCCAGGGAGAAGAGCAGGGAGGGAGAAGGGGAGGAAGGGGCCAGAAAGTGAAGTTGTTTCTGTCCTGTGCTCACCAAGCACCTCTCTGGAGCCTAGAGGGGAGGGCACAGGGGGAGAAGGCCTGGCAGGGTTTTTGTCTCACTTTCCCCTCAGTCTGTGTCACTGTGTACATCAGGACCACTATCCCACACCTGACAGTAATAATCAGCCTCATCCTCAGCCTGGAGCCCAGAGATGCTCAGGGTGGCCGTGTTCCTTGACTTGGAGCCAGAGAATCTGTCAGGGATTCCCGAGGGCCTGCTGTTATCATAATATATCACCAGCTTAGGGACCTGACCAGGTTTCTGCTGGTACCAGTATACACTGTAGCTACGAAGTCCGTTCCCAGCACAGGAGATGGAGGCTGTCCCTCCCAGGGTTTTGGACACTGAAGGAGGCTGAGTCAGCACATAGGAGGCCCCAGAACCTGCAAGGGAAGGAAAGAAGAGATTGGTCACAGGCAGGGGTCTATCTCCCCAGAGGGGACACTGTCCCCTGAAGCAGCTTCAGGATGAGCTCAAGTCAGTAGTATGCCTGACCTCAGACTCTGTGGGGCCTGAGCCACAGGGAGGAGTCCCTGGGCATCCTCACCTGTGTAGACAGTCAGGAGGGAGAACAGCAGAGAAATCCAAGCCATGGTTAAGAGCCTCTGTGTCCTAAGGATCCCCAGATGGGGCTGGGCTTCCCCAGGGCTCACTTAAGACCAGCCCAGGCCCTGCTGGGAGGAGGCCCCCACATGCAAATCTGCTCCTGCTCTGGACACCTGAAAGAGAGGCCTCAGGTGGTGACTGACTGACTCTGTGGGTTCCTTAGGCACAGGGGGCAGGTCCTTTCTCTGGCAGGGGAGGGTAATAAAAGCCCCTGAGGTAATTTCCTCCTCTGAGATTCTGGGATTCTTGGAGTCAGGTTCCTTCCTACTCAGGACTATGTATGATGCTGCAGGACCTTGTCACTGTAACTGAACTATTTTGTCCTCCTACACCTTCCCTGTACCCTGGAGCCTTCTCCCCATGGACCTGCCCCCATGCTGCCCCTTCCCCCATTGGTGAGTTCCCCCAGGCACTGCTTGGGGACAGCCAGACTTCCTCCCCTCCAGATGTGGTTGGGACTCTGGAGGATTCAGGAGCATAGGGAGTGGGGCCTTCTCTCCCCCATCACTGTTGGCTCCTTTCAGCAGGTGTTTTCCAATTAGGATGTGAGCTCCATCAAGGCAGGGACTCTATTTATCTGCACTGGAGTCCCCAGTCCTAAGCACAGGGCCTGACACATGAAGGAATTAAGAAATACCTGTTGCCTTGCCTGGCCTCTAATCCAGAGCTTCCTCATGACCATCCAAAGAAGAGCCATAACAGTGAGTGGACCCAGCTTCTGCCCCCACATCCCGGGGTCTTCTGCTACTCAGGCCTCCCAAGAGGAGGAAGGAAGTCAGGCACATCCTCACTCTGGGGTCCACTTCTCCATTGATAAAAGGACAGGGATTGGACTGAAGTGTCTCTAACTTCCCTAACAGCTCTGGCCTTAAATGATCAAGCCCAAAAGTCCTGTTTTCATCTGGAATTCACCACAGACTCCAAACACTGAGGCCCTTGGGGAGCCAAAATTAAGGGCCTAAGGGATTTGGGAAGTGTCTCCTAAAAAGGTGGGGCATTGGGAAGGGTAGCTCTGCATCTTCCCCCAACTCAAGAGGAGAGACTGGGACCGCAGAGGCAGGTGCACCTCCCCAGGACACAGGGCAGGAGACCAGGAGCTCAGGGGCCAAGAACCCCAGGGGGCATTGACAGCCTAACTCAGAACTTCCAAGGACCACACAGCTGGGGCTGGTACCCACAAGCTCTCTTATCCTTCACAGGCCACAGGCATGCAAAACTTCCCCTACCTCAATCTCTCCTGAGTGCCTGTGGGCTGGTCTTTGGCTTCCACCAGAGCAGAGGCTGAAGGGACTCTGGGGCATAAGCTCCTGGCTCAGTTGGGAAAAACTGCATCTTATCCAACAGTGCCCTCTACAGGCAGAGGCCGGTAAGTACAGCTTCTTCAGGGAAGTACATTCCTGTTATTTTCAACGTCCTATGGGAGTGTAACACCAGGTAATATTACCCTGGAAAAAAAAAATAACGGCATAGGAGAATCCAGCAGCCTGGGTTTTCAAGGCTGAGACAGCTGGAGATTCCTGGAGGACTTCCAATGAGCTAGGATTTCACCTCCTAGAACACTGTGAAGAATCTTAACACCTTTTTGACAAAGATATTGGGAACCAATGAGCCTGGTGAATGACTCAAAAAGACTCTCGGGGCTAAAAAACAACCAACACTGGAGTCCAGTGGTAAGGACAAAGTTGAATGAGTTTTCAGGAGATCTCATTGATGTGGTTTGTGGTTTCCAGTTAGACAATACAGATTAGGATTATCAGAGGAGAGGGGACAGAAGCTTGTGTGTTAGTGGAGTAACAACAGTGGAAAGTGCAAATGTCTTTAGAATCCAGAGTTCCCAGTCCCAGAGAACACTGTTGTGGTGGAGGAAATGATGAATTTGTAGACTTGGAAAAATACGGACAAACTAAGATTTATGAAAGAAGATGTTATTCATCCTCAGAGAAACAGAGGGTAGATAAGTACAGTATAGTCTTACATAGATGCACTTGAATGCAAACATTTATACATGAGTATGATTATTGATATCTGAGTACATGTATGTGTAAGTATATGTCTGTGCAGAGGTGCCTGTGTTTATGTGTATTTGTGTGTCTTCCTGTGTATGTGGTAGTATGTGTATATATAAGCATATATGTATGTATGTTTATGTATATGTACATATATACTTGTCTGCATTTAATTATGCCTTCTGGGGTGGGAGGGTGAAAAGAACAAATTAAAAAGCTCACAGCTGAGAACACAAGAAAAATTCCAAGGGAACAAAGAAAAGATGGACAGCTCTCAGTGCAGTGCATAGCATTTATTATACAGGCTTTCCTGAAATGGAAATTTCTTGCTGCATATTTAGAATCCTCCCCCACATTATGCTGTGCACATTACAATTATTTTTACTTTCCTCATTTTTTATTGTTTTCACTTTGGCTTTTAAATTTGTTTCTTTTTCTTTGCTTTGTTTGTATTTAAAAAAATTAGAAACATTAAGTTCCTATTCTCTCATTGAGACCTTCTTCAATCAGCTGCTTCCGTGTCAGTTTCTATCTGATATTTTGCCCTTTTTGTCTGAAAGAGCTCTTTTTGAGAGATATTTACAAGCATCATGTCATTTTATCTTCACAACTACCATGAGAGGTAAATGTACGTGTAGGGGACAGGATTTGAACCTGGATCTTCCTGGATCCAGGCCCATTACTTTATCCACTACATCACCTAAGTACAATGTGACATTCACAGAGCCCACCTCAGCCCTGAATACCCTGGCACAATACTGAATGGCACAATACCACAGACTCTTCACATGGAAGGCAGAACCAAAGTATTTATTCAGACACCAGAAAGACAAATCCATCACAGTGACAAAAATCTATACACAATAACAATGCAGAGAACAACACCATTCCCAAGCCTCCCCCTGCTAGGCTTCCCAACACCAGGTCCATTGAACAAATCACAAGCAGGCTCTCTTAAACACAATCACAATCTCTCACTTACACTAGCCAGAAACCTGATCACCTGCATCCTTCCTAGCTCTGACTGCTCTCATGACTGTAATGGCAATTTAAATGGAAAGGTCTTTGTCATTCATTAATGGGCCCATATGACCTGTTTGAATCACCTGGAGGCATGAGACACATGTGGTGGGAGGAGCTTGCTGAACAAGTGGAACAGGAAAGTTGGAGCAGAACCGGGAAGAAGTGAGTGAACAAGGTGAAGGCAGAGAAGAGGGGACACAGGTAGGCAGGCAGACATGGCAAGACTCTGTCTTTTGAGTGTTTACTGGTGAGAAGGTCTTGGCACAGGGTTGGTGGAGGCTTGGGAATGGCTTTGCTTACAGTGGTGATTATGTTCTTCTTGTAAATTCTTGGTCATCATTACAGATTTTGCTTTCTGGTTCTGGAATTTGGCTTCCTAGTGTCTAAATAAATATTTTTCTTCTGCTTTGTATATGGAGTATCTTTATACATTATGATTGACAACTGTGCCAGCATATTCCTAGTCACCACCAGCGCTGTGAATATTGCCTTGGTGATATATTTGTTGTCATGAACAGGATCTCAGAGTATAAAATCTCTATTTGGAGGCAGAAAAGAATTAGAGGAAGAAACTAGTATCCCAGGTTGGGATGACTGAATGTATTTTTTCACTCACTAGAGCATGGGTTAAAAGCATTGGACCCTGTGATAACCGGGAAGCAAGGATACAGGAGGGGGAACCAGGAGACTTGGAAAGGTGTTTGCAAGGAATTCCAAGTAGCCTAGAGAAGGAGTGGAAGGGGTAAGTAGGAGAGGATGAATTTTATTAACAGGTTATAATATTATGTGTAAAAACAGAGAGGAGCTACTGAAGGAAAGCATTCAGATGGAAAAAGAGTTATCCACTTTGCATGGAATTCTCAGCTTTCAGGCTCTCCTTTAAAAGATCAGGCTGGGGTAAGGGGCCTGTCAAATGGAAGAAAAGACTGTTCATTTAGCTCAGAAGAAGCTGAAGGTTGACAAAAGAAATGCGCATTCTGACCTTTGTACGGGATCAGTCTAGTTGCCACTGTGTCATAAGGAAGTCAGAGCAAGGAAGTGAAATAATGTTAGAAGGAAAAGTTTCTCAGGCAGAAGCATGCCCAATAAGGAGGCAGAAACAGCAGAACCAAGGAGGTGGCACAGTGTTTAGGGAAGTGATTGAGGATTTAACTCCGCAGGAGGTCACAGATATTTGGAGTCAGTTTTCCCAGTGAATGGGAGAAGCATTAATATCTTGGAGAATGAGTATCAGTGATGAAGGGGCCAGAGGAGCATTTCTAGATAGTGCGGACAGATTGAAATTTATAGCTACGAGAATCCTTTTGTACAGAAAACTTTTACAGATTGCAATACAGAAGGAGGTAAAAATACAACTGATCTGTTACCTTTGGCTGCAGTAGCCAGTATCCTACTGACTGCGTGTGGCCTAGGGGAGACAGACCCTGGCATTCAATTGGGGATTGTATAAGAAAGTTAAAGGAGAAGTCATTCCCCAATTGATAAATGGTCAAAGGATATGAACAGGGAATTTTCAGAGCAAAAAATTAAAACTCTCTATAATCATCTGAAAAAATGCTCTAAATCACTATTGATTAGAGAGATCCAAATCAAAACAACTCTGAGGTGTCACATCACTTCTATCAGATTGAAAAACATGATAAAACAGGAAGATGATAAGTGGTGAAGAAGAAGTGGGAGAGTTGGAATACCGGTGCATTGTTGGTGGAGCTGTGAGCTGATCCAACCATTCTGGAGAGCGATTTGTAACTACATCCAAAGGGTTACAAAAAATGGACATACCCTTTGACCCAGCAGTACATTTCTGGGACTCTATCCCAAAGAGATCATAGAAATGGGAAAGGGTGCCACATGTACAAAAACATTTATAGCAACTATCTTTGTGGTGTCCAAAAGCTGGAAGTCAAGGGGATGCCCATCCATTGGGGAACGCCTGAACAAGTTGTGGTACGTGAATGGAATGCAATACTATTGTGCTATGAGAAATGATGAGCAGGAAGACTTCAGAGAAGCCTGGAAAGACTTATATGAACTGATGCTGTGTGAAAGCAGCAGCACCAGGAGAAATTTGTTCACAGCAACAACCACAGTGTTTGAGGAATTTTTCTGGTGGACTTGGTACTTCGTTGACATGCATGGACTTCGATAATTTTCAATGGACTCTTGAGGTAAAACACCTTCCACCTTCAGAGAAAGAACTATGGAATTGGATCTCAGGCAGAAACAGACCATTTTCTTTTGTATTATGTTATGTTTTGTCTTGTTTTATGGTTTCCCCCATTCAGTTTAATTCTTCTATGCAACATGCATTTAATAGGAAGGTACATGTCAGACCTATATAAGATTGTAGACTGTCTCAGGGAAGGAGTGGAGAGAGGGGGAAGAGTAAGGGGGAGGGAGTGGCAAAAAATCTAAGGTACATGGAAGTGATTGTGGAACACTGAAAACAAATAAAATAATTCAATTTAAAAAATAAATAAAGAAAAAGAAAGTTAAAGGAGGAGTTAATGATGATTGCTATAACGATCAGAAAAGGAGATGGGTACTGTGATACTGCCTTTGCAGTTTGCCCTAGGAATATAATACAGAAGACAGGTTCTCCTATTTGTAAGCATTAATTTATAAACACTTAATGATTTTTAATAAGCACTAAAAATTCGGGAAGTAGAGCACCCTCTCTCTGAGGTGCTGGACAAGATTTCACAGTTAAGTGACTTAAGGGACTGAGGAAAAGAGAAAATTCCTGAAGAGTGGAATAAATAGTGTTAGAAGTGAGCCCCTTTAACAAGCCCCCACAGTGAGAAACATGCTCACCTTGAATAAAGATCAATGCCTGTTCTGAAATCAGGAAAACTTTAATTAATCTTTACATCCATTCCCCCCAAATGGACGGGTAGCCTCCCCAGCAAGGTTACAGGACAAATACAACACATGCAGAAAGATGGAGTTTTTATACTGTTTTCTGAACTTTGGGTCTCCCACAATACCGTCCCCTGGCTCCATGTGACTCCATGTTCTCATCTCTGATAGGCCATTCTTCACACAGCAACTTGGGACTGCACATTAGTTTCTGACTTCTATCCTGTCTATGTTAGGTCACAACCTTTGTCACCTAGGAATGTGGAAAATACAACTTTCTTGTCTCCCTCGAA